>NW_027471249.1:0-27492 GCF_051020765.1 Lasioglossum baleicum
TTCTAGGATCGAAAGTTATTCGCTAAAAATAATGACTTAGAACGAATTGGTAATGCTCGCCGACGGTTTGATTTTTCAGATTAATATTCATATAGCAAATTGATGTGTCTATTGCCAATACTGTTCAGCGGATTTAGTTCCGGAGTACCTCTTTGTCTCTCGGAACTGTATGATAGGTGAAGCTATTGATTCAGCCCTGCGTCTCTCACAGAAGCTGGTAACGTTCTCCATCTACCAATTCATGCATCATCAACCTAAGGTGCTTGTCACTGAAATGTATACTAATTTGTACCACTGATCACGGCGTTGTACTACAGACACAGCGGGTTAGTTTTTCGAGGGGTAGGGCATTCTGTATGACATTTAAATCTACACGGACAGTTATCCCGTTGCCTACGATTTATTTTTCAATAAATGTGACATCAAGGGCATTGGCTGTGCTTTCGAAACTGTACAAATAGTAAAATTCCTATGATTTGTATATACACGTGCGTGGTACAATTGAGTATGCATGATGTTTCATAAATAATTACGATTAGTTTATTATTAAACAAGAGGACAGGTTAATTGTTGCGAATTAGCCTGATAGGCTTACGACGCTTCTGAGGCGTCATTGTAAGCTTAAGGGTTAATGCTCTACAACGGCTTGACGTGCCTGGTATGATATTCAAACCGTGAATTAAGTTGCCTATTGCCCATACTCTTGAGCTGATTTCCTTCCTAAATACCTGGCTTACAACTCCTAAGCACAGGATAGTTGAAGATGTTGACTTAGCCGATCGTCTCTCACTGAAGGTGGTAAAGCACTCGACCGCTTTGACTCACGATATCCTACTTCATACATGAATTTAAGATGCCGTCACTAAATTGTATACTAATATGTGACCATAACACGAAGCTATACTCACGATACGGCGTGCTGGCATCTCGGACGGTAAGACATACGGTAAAACGATTGACTGTTTACAAATTAGTAACGTTCTCACGCAGTGTGACGCACAATTTTATTATTCAAGTCGTGAAATAAGGTGTCCATGGTCAATTCTGTTCTACGGAGTTACTCCTGGAATACCAGGCTTGACTCTCGGACTACCAGGATAGGTGAAGCTATTGACGTACCTATGCCACTCTCAAGGAAGATGGTTACGATCTCGAAGGGTTTGAGTCTCGCTTTTGCTACTCATAATCAAAACTAAGGTGTACATCGTCTAAAATGTTTACCAATTTGTTTGCGCGAACACAGTGGTATACTCTCGATACAGCTGGTCAGTTTTTCGAAGGGTACGGCCTTCGGTAAAATGTTTGACTCGATACAAAATGGTAAAGTTCTTAAACGGCTTGACGCTGTATTTTAATATTGAAATCGTGAAAGAATGTTTCCATTACCAATGCTGCTCAGCGAATTTACTCCCGGAATACCTGGATTGACTGGCGGAATCTCAAGATTTTTCAAGCTATTAACTTAGCCTTTCGTCTCTCACAGAAGATGGTATCGTTCTCGAACGCTTCGACTCTCGATGTTGATATTTATACACAAACAAGTGGTGCTCGTCCGCTAAAATGTTTACTAATTTGTTTCGGTGCACATTATGCATGACACGCGCTACAGCGGGATAGGGCCTTGGAAAGCAGGGTGTCCTGTAAAAGGTTTGACTTTATACCATTTGGAAATGACGACCGACGGATTGAACTTCTAATTTAATATTCAAACCGTGAGGTAAGGTGTCAATTGCCAATACTGTTCAGTGGACTTACTCTCGGATACCGGGTTTGGCTCTCGGAATCACAGCATATCTGTCGCTATTGACTTATCCGATAGATCGTCAAGGAAGGTGGCAACATTCCCGAACTGTCTGACACTCTATCTTTATATTTGATACATGAAATTAAGGTGCCCGTCAATAAAATGTACACAAATTTGTTTCCCTGTACACGTAGTTATACTCTCGATGAGGCGGGTGGGGTTCGCGGAAGGTACGGCCTCCTGTAAAACGTTTAACTTTATAACAATTGGCAACATTCGTAAATCGTTTGGCGCGCAATTTAATATTCAAATCGTGAATTAAGGCATCTATTGCGAATTGTGATCAGCGGATTTACTACCGGAATGCCTGGTTTAACTCTCGGAATCATAGTATGGGTGAAGCTAATGACGTGGCCATTCGACCCCTCACAGAGGGTTGTTACGATCTCGAAAGATTCGACGGTCGATATTCTAATTCGTACCTGAATTTATGGGGCTAGTCACTAAATTGTATACTAGTTTATACGTCTGAACGAGGTGTAATACTCTCGATGCAGCGGGTCAGTTTTGCAAAGTGTATGACATTCTGTAATACATTTAACCCTACACGAATATGTAATGTTCTATAACGGCTTGACGGTCTGCTTTAATATTTAAACCGTGAATTGTGGTGTCTATTGCCTATTCTGTGCAGCGCATTTACACCCGGAATATTGGGTTTGTCTTTCGGTATCAAAATATTTGTGGAGCTAGAGACTTACTTATGCGACGCTCAAGGAACTTGGTATCTTTCACGAACGCTTTAACTCTCAATGTTGATATTTATACACCGAAATGTGGACTGCGTCCTCTAAAACGTCTACTAGAGTATTGCAGTGAGCAATTAGCGAGAGACTCGCTACAGCGTGTTAGGATCATGGAAAGAAAGGTACTGTGTAAAAAGATTGACTCTATACCATTTGGTAATGTTCTACAACGTTTGAATCTGTATTTTAATATTCATACCATGAAATACGGTGTCAATTGCGAATACAGTTCAGCGCATTTACTACCGCTATACCTGATATGACACTCTGATTCGCAGGTTAGTTGAAGCTATTCATCTAGCCGTTCGACCCACAAAGGGTGTGTTATCGATCTGGAACGGTTTAACCATCGATATTCTAATTCATACATGATTTTAAGGTGCGGTCACTAAAATGTATACTAATGTGTTTCTCTAAATACGGAGTTATATTCTCGATACGGCGGGTTAGGTTTTCGGGCTGTAATGCTTTCGGTAAGTCCTTTGACTTTACAGCAATTCGTAACGTTCCCAAACGGTTTGACGCTCACCTTTGACGTTCTACATGTTAATTAAGGTGCCAATTGCCAATACTCTTCAGCGGATTTACATTCGGATTACCTGGATCGACGCACGGAATCAAAGGCTAGGTGGAGCTGTTGACTTATCCGTTCAACTCTCATAGATGCTGTTAACGTTCTCGTACCGTTTGTGGTTCGATTCCTCTAATTCATGCATGAAATTAAGGAACTCGTTCCTAAAATCATTAATAGGTTGCTCCCCAGAACACGAATTTAGACTATCGATTCAGCAGGTTAGGATATAGGAGGGGAAGTTCTTCGGTATAAAATTTGACGCTATACCAAAAGGTAACATTCGACAAATATTTTACACTCCACTTTAATATTTGTGATGTGAATTAAAGTGTCCATTGGCCATACGGCACTGTGGATTCACTCCCGGAATACGTGGCCTGACCCTCGGAATCACAGGATATGTGTATCTATTGATTTAGCAGTTGGAATCTCGAAGACTATGGTAACGTCGTCCCACGGTGTGACCCTGCCAAAATGTCTATTAATTTGTCCCGGTGAAAGATATGCAAGCCAATCGCAACAGCGGGATGGGTCCTCGAAGCAAATGCCTTCGGTAAAAGGTTTGACATTATACCTATCGGTATCGCTCACAAACGGTTTGACGCTTTACTGTAATATTCAAACCATGAATTGAGGTGTCTCTTGCCAAACGCTTCTGCGGACTTCCTCGCGGAATACCTGGTCATACTCTCCGAATCTCAAGATTTGTCAAGCTATTGACTTAGCCTTTCGTCTCTCATAGAAGATGGTATCGTTCTCGAACGCTTCGAATCTCGATGTTGATATTTATGCACAAACATGTGGTCCTCGTCCGCTAAAATGTTTACTAATTCGTTTCAGTGCCCTGCACATAAATTTCATGTAAGAATTAGAAGACCGTTGGTCAAACCGCTCGATAACGTAGCCACATTCTGTGAGACATGAACGGCTAAGTCAATAGCTTAACTTGTCCTGCGACTGGGGGAGGAAAGCCAGGTATTCCAGGAGTAAATCCGTTGATCTGTATTGGTCGTAGACCACCTAATTCACGGTTTGAATAATTAAATGTAGCGTCAAACCGCTGGAATACGTTACCAATTGCTATGAAGGCAATCGTGTTACCGAACACCATACCTTCCACGGACCTCACCCGCTTCATCGTGAGTATAACCTCGTGACCAGGGAAACAAATTAGTCTTCATTTCAGTGACTGGACCCCTAACTTCAGGTATAAATTAGAAGGTCGAGTGTCAAATGGGTCGAGAACGTTAGCACCTTCTTTGAGAGTTGAACGGCTAAGTCAACAGCTTCACCTATCCTGTGCTCCTGAGAGGCCAACCTGGTATTCTGGGAGTAATTCCTCTGTACGTAGTTGGCATCATGCACCCTATTTCAAGGTACAAATATTAAACTCCAGAGTCAAACCATTGTAGGAGGTTACGAATTGGTTATGAGTCAAACTTTTTACAGAAGACCTTACCTGCCGCGAAGATATCCCGCCTTGTGGTCAGTATAACTTCTTGTACATCGAAGCAAATTAGTACCCATTTGTTTGACATGTACCTTAATTTCATGCGTCAATTAGAAGATCGTGCGTGAAACGTTTCGGGAACGGTTCCGTCTTCCTTGAGTGCTGATCGGCAAAGTCAATAGCATCAACTATACTGTAATTCTGAGGGAGCAACCAGGTATGGCGGGAGTAAAACTGCTTAATAGTATAGGCTATAGACACCGTAATACACGGTTCTAATATTAAAGACGAGCGTCAATCCATTTAAGATTGTTCTGAAATGGTACTGACTAAAACCGTTTACGGAGACCTATACATTCCAAGAAAGAATCCCACTGTAGCGAGAATATATCTTCGTGATCAGTGAAATCCATTAGTATATATTTTAGATACGGTCACCATAATTTCATGAATGGAATGGAATATCATGTGTCAAACCGTTCGGAAATGTGACCACCGCCTTTGAGTTACGTACGGCTAAGTCAGTAGCTTCACCTATCCTGTGACTACGAGTGCAAACCAAATATTCCGGGATTAAATCCGCTATACAGTATGGGCACTAGACACCATAATTCTCGGTTTCAATTTTAATGTAGATCGTCAAACCATATGAGAGCGTATTCAATTGCTATAAAGACTAACGTTTTACTGAAGACCTTACCCTCGGAAGAACTGACTAGCTTTATCGGAAGTATAACACCGGATTCAAATGTACGAGCTAGTATACATTTTATTGACGAGCTCCTTAATTTCATGCATGCATTAGCAGAACGAGTGTCAAATCGTTCGAGAACGTTACCACATTCTGAGAGGCAAACGGCTATGAAAATAGCTTCACCTACCCTGTGATTCCGTCAGTTGAACAAGATGTTCCGGCTGCAAATGCGGTATATAGCCTTAGCGACAGATACGTCTGTTTGCGCATTTATTATTGATATAGAGCGTCACCCCGTTTACGAGCGTTACCAATTTGTATAATGCCAAACGTTTTACCGAAGACCTTATCCTCCGAAGAACTAACCCGCTGTATCGAGAGAATAACTTCGTGTTAGTAGATGGAAATAAGTCTTCATTTCAGTGACGGGCACCATATCTTCATGCATGCATTAAACAGTATTTTCAATGGACACCCCAATTCGCGGTTTGAATATTAAAGTTGAGCGCCACACCGTTTGAGATCGTTACCAATTGCTATGGAGTCAAACGCCCTACCGAATGCCTTACCGTCCGAGAAGCTAACCCTCTGGATCGTGAATATATCTACGTGTTTAGGGGAACACATTAGTATACGATTTAGTGGCGTCACCTAAAATTCATGTATGAATTAGAAGATCGATTGTCAGACCGTTCGAGAACGTTGCCACCTTCTGTGAGAGACGAACTCCTAATTCAATAGTTTCAATTGTCCTGTGATTGCCGGAGTTAGACCACGTATTCTACGTGTAATTGCGCTCAACATTATTGGCAATAGACACGTTAATTCACTGCATGAATATTAAGGTTGAGAGTCAAACCGTCGGAGAGTATTACCAATTGGTAAAAAGTCATTCTTTCTAACCTATTCCTTACATTTCGAAAAGGGCAATCCGCCGTCGCGATTGTCTTTCTGCCGGATAACAGGAACGCATCAACATACATTTTAGAAGACCGACACTTTATTTTCACCTATGAAACGAATAATCGGGAGTCTAACCCTTCCAGAACGTTACCACCCACTCCGATTCTCAGACGGCTAGGTCAATAGCTTCACCTATCCTGTGATAGCGAGAGTCAACTCAGATAATACGGGTGCAAATCCGCTGAACTACAAGGGCAATAGACACCATAAGTCACGGTATGAATTTTAAAGCGGAGCGTCAAACCGTTTAAGAACTTTACCATCTTCATTGAGGATCGAACTGTTATGTCAATTGCTTCGCTATTACTGTGATTCCAAGAGTCGAACCAGGTATGCCGAGTGCAGTTGCGCTGAACAGTATTGGCATTAGACACAATATTTCTCGGTATGAATACTAATGTTGAGCGCGAAACGCTTTGAGAACATTACCAATTTGTATCGTGTCAAACCTGTCACCCAACGACTTACCTCCCGTGAATCTTACCCGTTGTATAGAGAGTGTAAAATCGTGTTCAGTGGAACAAATTACTATAAATTTTAGTAGCGAACACCTTAATTTCATGAATGAATTCGGAGATCGACGGCGAATCCCTGGGAGAAGGTTACCACCATCTTTCAGTATCGAACGGCTGTTCCAATAACTTCACCGGATAGGTAAAAATGATACGGAAAGTCAAATCAGGCAATCCGCGAGTAAATCTGCTGTTCAGTATGGGCATTTGGCACCCAATTTCGAGAAGTAAGTATTAAAGTACACAGTCAAATCACTGTAGCAAGTGACCCATTAGTGTAGAACCAAACATTTAATCGAAGGCCTTACCTTCCGAGAAGCCCAACCCGCTGAAAGTAGTGCCATGCATAGTATACACGGAAACGAATTTGTAGACATGTTACCAGACGGACACGTTACTTTCATAAATGAATAGCAAAATGGAGAGTCATAACGTTCAGGAACGTTATTGCCACCTTTGAGACTCGAACGGCCATGTCAATTGCTGCATCAATCCTCTGTTTCCCAGAGTCAAACCAGGTACACCGGGAGTGAATGCGCTGAACAGTATTGGCAATAGACACCTTAATTCACGGTTTGAATATTAACGTAATGCGTCAAGCCGATCCAGAACGATACCTATTCGTATGGAGCCATTCCTTTCACAGAATACCTTACCATTCGAGGACCTGACCTGCTGTATCGAGAGTACAACACGGTGTTCAGAGTGACGAGATAGTTTTCATTTTTGTGACGGGCACATTAATTTCATATGTGAATTCGAATTTCGAGGGTAAAACCGTTCAAGAATGTTACCACCATTTTAGAGAATTCCAGTGCCAAGTCCATTGCTTCGCCTATCCTTTGAATTCGAGAGTCAAACCAGGTATTCCGAGCGTAAACTAGCAGAACAGTGTTGGCATTAGACACATTAATTCACGGTATGAATATCAAGCGGCAGTGTCAAATCGTTATAGATCGGTAACAATTTGAACCTAGCAATTATTCTTACGGATGGCCATATCTTACGAGAACCAAATCCGCCGTATCGAAGGTATAACTTCGGCCTTAGAGATATACATTAGCATACATTTCAGTACGGGGCGCCTTATCTTCACGTATGAATTAGAAGATCGAGTGTCAAGCCGTTCGAGAACGTAACTCCTTCTCTAAGATATGAACGGATAAGTCAATAGCTTCACCTATCCTGTGATTGCGAGATTCAAACCGGTATTCTGGGAGTAAGTACGCTGAACAGTATTGGCAATAGATGCCTCAATTCCCGGATTGAATTTTAAAATGGAGTCAATCGCATCACCGAAGATGTTACCTCCGCCCCCCCCCCCCCCCCCCGCCGAGGAACTAACCCACTGCATAGGGTATAACTTCGTGTTCAGAGAATGAACTTAGCGTCTATCTCAGTGATCAGCACCTTAACTTCATGTATGAATTAGAGGATCAAATGCCAAACCGTTCGGGAATGTTACCACCTTCTGTGAGAGACGAACGGCTGAATAAATAGCTTCATATCTCTTGTGATTCTGAACGTCAAGCCAGATATTCCGGTAGTTAATACGCTGTAAGGTATTGGTAACAGACACATCAATTCACGATTTGAGTATTAAACCAGGCCGTCAATCTGTTGTGGAACATTAACTGTTCCAGTAGTGTTAAGTGTCTTACAGAATGCCTTACCTCCGAAAAACAGACCCACCGTATCGAGGGCATAACACCGCGTTCAGAGAAACTAACTATTATACAATTTAGTGACGAGGACCTTAATTTCATGCATGAATTATAAGTTTGAGGGTCAAACCGATCGTGAACGTTGCCACCTTCTGTGAGAGACGAACGGCTAAGTCAATAGCTTCACCTATTATGGGGTTTCGTGAGTCAAACAGGTACTCCGGGAGTGAATCCGCTGATCAGTGTTGGCAGTAGATACTGTTACTCGCGAATTGGATATTAAGGTTGAGAGTCAAGCCGTTTCAGAGCGTTACCAAATGTTATAAGGTCGAACGTTTTACCGAAAGCCATGCATTCCAAGGACCTAACCCGCCATAGTGAGTGTCACGCTTGGTGCCCACGGAAACAGACTAGTTGACATTATAGCAGATGCACACATTATTTTCATGTATGAACAGAATAATCGAGAGTCAGAGGCTTCGAGAAGGATCCCATTTTCATTGAAAGTCGAACAGCTATGTCAATAGCTTCACTTAACCTGTTATTCCGACAGTCAAACCAGGTATTCCGGCAGTATATCCGCTGTACACTATTTTCAATGGACACCTTGATTCACGCTGCGGATATTAAAGTACAGAGGCAATCCGTTTGAAAACGTTACCAATTGGTACAGCGTCATATACTTTATAGCATACCATACCATCCGAGAACGCAAGCCGCAGTATCGTAGGTATAACTTCCTGCTCAGAGAAAGATATTAGTATTCATTTCTGTGACGAGCACACTAGCTTTTCGTATGAGTTAGAATGTCGAGGGCCATACCGGTCGAGAACGTTGCCAGCTTCTGTGGGAGGAAGATACTAAGTCAACGGCTTCACATATCCTGTGACTCGGGGCGTCATACCAGGTATCCCGGGACTAAATCCCCTGTATAGTATTGGCAGCAGATTCCATAATACACGGTATAAATATACCCGTCTTCGAAATGGAGACTAATTTCCTTCCAAGAACGTGATGTTATACTCTCTATATAGCGAGATAGCTATTCGGAGGGTAAGGTCTTCGGTAAGAAGTTTCACTTTGTACCAATTGGTAATGTTACACAACGGTTTCACGCTCCACTTTAATATTCAAACCGTGAATTAAGGTACCCATTACATACAGTGTACTGCGGATTAACTCGCGGCATACCTGGTTTTCCTATCGGAATATCAGGATAAATGATGCTATTCACTTAGCCGTTCGACTCGCAAAGAAGTTGGGATCGCTCTCGAGCGGTGTGACATTCGTTTTTTCTCTTGATACATGAAAATAAGGTCTCCGTCTGCTAAAATGTCTACACATCTGTTTGCATGAGCACTAAGCATGACACTCGCTACTGCGCGATATGTTCTTGGAAGGTAATGTTTTCTGTAAAAAGAAGGACTTTATACCAATTAGTAATGTTCTCCAACGGTTTGACTCCCTACTGCAATATTCATAAGATAGATTAAGGTATCCGTTGCCTATACTGAACAGCGGATTCTCTCCCGGAATACCCGGTTCGAATCTCGGAATCACAAGATAGGTGATGCTAATGACTTAACTGTACGAATCTCACGTAAAGTAGTTTCGATCTGGAACAGTATACCTATCGATATACTTATGCATACATGAAATGAATGTGCCCGTCACTAAAAGGAATAATAGGTTGTTTCCCTGATCACGAATTTAGGCTATCGGTGGAGCTGCTGAGGATATCGGAGGGTATGTTCTCCGGCAAAAAGTTTGAGGCTATACCAATAGGTAATATTCGACAACATTTGACACTTCACATTAATATTCGTACACTCCACATTAACGTGTTCATTGCAAATACTGCTGTGTGGACTCCCTCCCGGTATAAGTGGTCAGAGCCTCGGAATCACAGGATAGCTGTATCTATTAATGTAGTGGTTGGACACTCGAGGAAAGAGGTAATGTTCTCACTCGGTTGGTCCGTCGATCGTCCTATTCATACTTGAAAATATGTTGCCCCTTTGCCAAATGACAACTAATTAGTTCCGGTGGAGATTACGCAAGCCAACCGTATATTTATACATTCTGTAATTTAATATTATGATATTTTCGATAAATTACAGAATTCTAACTTTTTATCATAGAAAATTGTATTTCTGTGTAAAAGTTCCTATTGAATAAGTTGAGCTTACGTTTATTCCAGTATTTTGTTAAGCTTTTTGTTATTTTATAATATTGTCTGTATACGTACCAACCCAGCCGGAGCAAGACGACTATCGAGGTCTTGTTGTTGTACACGGCAAATCGAAGCGGCATTACCGTATGGTTTCAGTCAATTCCTTATCCTCGATTTTGTATCATATGCATTCTGTTCCAGTTTCCTATTTATTAATAGATACTGTAATTTACTGTTATATATTTTGGTTTCACTTGGAAATTTTCAATGTTTATTTACAAATATTGTATTTCATAGTAAAAGTGCCTTTGAAATTAGTTGAGCGTACGCGATTATGTCATTATCTTATTATACATATTGCAATTTTATACGGTTGTCTGTATACGCACCTACGCTTCCTGCACGACACAACTGGAATGATGCTGTAGCTGTGTTCACAGGATAGGTGCGACGCTGCTATATAATCTTGGATAATTTCATTAAACCTTATGTTGTAGCGTTTGCAATCTTTCGCAGATAACAATTTATTTCTACATACTGTAACTTACTGTTTTGGTATTTTCAACTTTTTTTTTCCATAATTTTCATTTTCGAGGTTAAAAAATTGTATTTCTCGGTAAAAGTGACTTTGGTATTATGTGAGTGTACGTTTATGATATTATGTTGTTAAATTTAATGTCATTTTAAATTATTGCCTCTATTCGCACGTACGATACCATGCGCGACTCGACTGGAGCGGTCTTGCTGTTGCTTTCTGTAGATCGGGGCGGCACTACTCGATGGTCTTCAATAATTTATTTAAACCTGATTATTTACCGTATACATTTCTTCCCAGTTTTATATTTACTTATGCACACTGTAATTTACTGTTGTGATATTTTCGATTTCTTTTCATAATTTTCAATTTTAACTTCAAGAAATTGTATTTCAAGTGTCTTTGGAATTATTCGAGTATTCGTTTATGACTTTATTCTGATATACTTATTGTTATTGTATATGATTGTCTCTATACGAACCTTCGGTGCCAGTGTAACACGACTGGCGATGTCGTGATTAATTTCTCTAACTTAGATATTGTACCGCCTGCTTTGTTTCCAGTCTGCATTTCTTTATATATTCTGTGATTTACTGTTACGATATTTTCGATTTTCTGCGATATTTACAATTTTTCGTTGAGAAAATTGTGTTTGATAGTAAAAGCGTCTTTTGAATTTGTTGAGTTTACATTTATGACATTAATATGTTGATATTATTCGTATTTAATATGATTGTCTTCATATGTACCTACGCTGGCGGGGCAATACTATTGGCGATATCCCGTATTTGCGTACGGCAGATAGAAGTGGCACTACTGGAGTGTCCTAGTTAAGTTCGTTAAACTCGATCGATTTTCAAAATTTTCAATTGTTAGTTTAAAAAATTATATTTCTTTGTGTAAGTTTCTTTTGAATAATATAAGCCGAAGTTAATGACAATATCTTGTTGAATTTGTTGTATTATATGATTGTCTGTATGCGTACCTACGCTCCCGGAGCGACGCGGCTGAAGTGGTGTTGCAGTTGAGTTCGGCAGAACGAAGCGGCACTGGTGTATGATCTTTGTTACTTTCATTAACCTTGATTTTGTACTGTATGCATTCTTCCTCAGTTTTCTGTTTATTTCTGCGTTCAGTAACTTACTGCTATGATATTTCCGATTTTTTACAAAATTTCGTATGAGTGACTTTAAAAATTGTCGCTCCCAGTAAAAGTGTCTTTGGAAGTATTTGAGTGTACGTTTATGTATATATTATCTTAATCTTATTGTTACTTCATATGACTGTCTGCGTACGTACCTACGTATTTTATTATGCTTGTTGCTATTTTATATGCTTGTCTGTAGCCGTACTTACGATGTCGGAGCGACACCACTGGCGAGGTCCTGTAGATGTCTACGTCAACCGGAGCGATAGTGGTGGATGGTCTTCGTTGACTTCTTTATCCATGTTTTTGAATCGTATGCCATTTTTCCTTTTTTTTTTTTTTTTTTTTCATTCATTGTGTAATTTATTGTTATGAAATTATTGATTTTCATCATAATCATCAATTTTTATTTTAAGAAGCTGTATTAATTAGTAAAAGTGTCATTGGAATTAGTTGTGTGTACGCTAATGACAATATTTTGTTAAATAATTTGATATATTATATGGTTGCCTCAATATATACCTACGCTGCCGGAGCGACTCTACCGGATTCGTCTTATAGCTGTGAGCGGCAGATCGGAGCGGCGTTCTGTATGGTCTTCGCAAATTTCTTTAACCTTGATGATGTACTGTATGCATTTATTCGCAGTTCAGTGTTTACTTATGCATACTTTAATTTACAAGTGTGATATTTTCGATATCTTATTACATTTCAAAATTCATATTTATTAGGAACAGTGACACTCGCGTTAGTTGATTGTACGTTTAAGACAATACTTTGATAAATATGTTGTGATTTTATATGATTGTCTGTATACGTGCCTACGCTGCCGGTGCGACACGACTGTGGATGCCTTGTAGTTGCGAAGGCAGATCAGAAGCGACAATAGCGTATGGTCTTTGTTTATTTCTTTATTTCCTTAACGGTAATTTTCCAATGTACTGTAAGGCTGGTGTCCATTTATTGCCACATACTGCAATTTACTTTTATGATATTATCGATTTGTTTCATAACTTCCAGTCTTCAATTTCAGAAACTGTATTTTTCAAGAAAAGTGTCTATGGAATTAGTTGAGTTTACATTTATGACAATATTGATGTTCGCTTCTTCTTATTTTATGTGATTGTCTGTATACGTACCTCGCTCCCAGCGCGACACGAGTGGAGTGGTCTTGCAGTTGCGATTGGTATATCGGATCGACACTACCATATGAGCTTCCTTAATTTCTTTAACCTAAATACTGTGCCGTATGGATCTCCTGCCAGTCCTCCATTTATTTATACATACTGTATATTACGGTTATGCTATTCTCGAGTTTCTCATAATTTCCTATTTTTAAATTAAAAATTTGTTCTTCATAGTAAAAGTGCGTTTTCGATTCTACATTTATGCAAATATTTTGTTTAATTTGTTGCTCGATAATATGATTGTCTGAATACAAACCTACGCTTCGGCAGCAACACGAATGGTGTGGCCTTGTAGTTTCAATCGGTAGGTCGGAGCGACCCGACTCTATGTTCCTTGTTAATTTCAATATCCTCAATATAGTACCGTAACCATTCTTTCGCAGTTTCCTATTTATTTCTATGCATTTGTTCCCAAATTTTACGTTATCCATACATTCTGCAATTTACTGTTCTAATAGTTTCAGATTTCTTTCCAAAATTTTCAATTTTTAGTACACGAATTTGTATTTCTTAGTAAATGTGTCAATGTATTTATATGAGTATACGATTATGTGATATATCACATATTGCTATTCCATATGACTGTCTGTATGCGAACCTACGCTCCCGGACCAACACCACTGGCGAGGACTTGTAGTTGCGGACGCCAGATCGAAGCGGCTCTACAGGATGTTCCTTGTTTATTTCTTTATCCATAAGATTGTGCCGTACGCAGTCTTTTGCAATTTTCTATTCATTTCTACATAGTGCATTTCACTGGTATGATTTTTCCGATTCCTTCCAAAATTCATAAACTTAAATACAAGGACCGATATTCCTTTGTTTACGCGCCTTTTGAATTTGTTGAGTTTGTGCTTATGACAATATCTTGTTAAGCTTTTTGTCATTTAACACGGTTGTCTGTATATGTTCCTACGGTACATCGGAGCGACAATTGCTGTATGGCCTACGTTAATTTCTTGAACCTTGATGTAGTATCGTATGCATTCCTTCGCATTCTTCCATTTATTTATTTTGAATGCTTACTAATTTTTTCAAAATTCCACATTTTTAATATCAATCGTTGTACATTTTATGAAAAGAGTCTTCGGAATTAATTGGGTGTACGTTTATGACGTAAGTTTTCTGTATTTGTTATACACGGGTGGAATTCTCTTGCAGTTGCGTTCGGAATATCGGAGCGATAGAGCTGTATTGTCTTTGATAATTCCTTTGACGTATTGCTCCGATCTGCCGTACGCAACCACAACACATCGCAATTCGTGTCGCTCCAGCTGCGTAAGTTAGCATACAGACAATCATGTAAGATAACATCAAATTTAAGAAAATATGTCCATACAGTTAGACTTGTCCAATTTCAAAGGCAATTTCTCAGAAAAGTACAATTTCTGAATAAAAAATTGGAAATTTTGAAAACAATCGAATGTATAATAGCAGTAAACTACAGTTCGCGTAACGAAATAGAAGACGGTGGATAAAATGCATACGGTACTATATCACGGTTAAAAATTTTAACGATGATCTTTCAGTAGTGTCGCTCCGATCTACCGAACTCAAATAAAAAACCACACCAGCGGCGTCGCTCCGGAAGCGCACATACGAATACAGGCAATCATATAATACGACAACAAAATCAGTATAATATTCTACTAAACGCAAAATCAACCAATTCAGCAGACACTATTACTAAAACATTCAGTTTTGGAAGTTAAAGATTGGAAATTTTGATGAAATCAGGAATATTATAACAGTAAATTACAGTATGTAGAAGCAAACAAATCTGCGAAAGAGTGCGTACGGTATAAAGCCTAAGTTATAGAAATTGAAGACCATCCAGTAGTACCGCCCCAATCTGCCGTACGCAACTACAAGACCATTCTAGTCGCGTTGATCTAGCAGCGTAGCGACGTATACAGACAATCATATGAAATAACATTATATTTAACAAAATACTGTCACTAACATAGACTCGACATGTTCGAATGACACTTTTACTATTAAACAAACTTTTTAAAATAAAAGTGGAGAATGTTGAAACAAATTGAAAATATCACAACAGTAAGTTACAGCATGTGCAAATAAATGGAACACTGGGAAACAATGCATACGGTACAGTATCATGGATAGATAAATTATCGACAATCATGCAATAGTGTCGCACCGATACACCGAATGACACTGCAAGACCACTCTATTC
Organism: Lasioglossum baleicum; assembly: GCF_051020765.1. NCBI lineage: Eukaryota > Metazoa > Arthropoda > Insecta > Hymenoptera > Halictidae > Lasioglossum > Lasioglossum baleicum. Next base: position 15,647 of record NW_027471249.1, read on the forward strand.
GTGACGCTCTGGAAGTATAGATACGTATTCAGACAAACATATAAGGTAACAAAGAATTTTACACAATATTGCCATAAGCGTTCACACAAATAATTCCAAAAGGCAGTTTTACTAGGAAATTCTATTTCTTACAGTAGAAATTGAAAATTATAAAAAAAGAAAATATCATTACAGTAAATTAAGGAACGTATAATATAAATGACCAAATTGGGAAAGATTGCATACAGTTTAAAATCATGGGTTACAGAAATTAACAAGGACAATCAAGTACGCTACTCGAATCTGCCGTACCTAACTACAAGACCACTACAACCATACCGCCCCGGAAGCGTAGGTACGTATAGAATGTGTCATATGAAATAGAATTTAACATAATATTGTCATAAACGTACACACAACTGATCACAAAGACACTTTTACTATGACATACAATTTTTTAAAATGAGAATTAAAAAATTTCAAAGAAAATCGAGAATATCATAACATTAAGTAACAGAATGTATAAATAAATGGAAAAATTGGTAAAAAAATTCATACGGGGTATAATCATGGTTACAGAAATTAACGAAGATCCAGTATGCCGCTCCAATCTGCCGTACGCACCTACAAGATCAGTCCAGCAGTGTATCTCCGGAAACGTAAGTACATTTACCGACTATCATATATAGTAACAGCAAATTTATCGAAATACATTCTTAAACGTGCACTCAGCTATTTCCAAGGACACTTTTCCTATAAAATACAATTTATGATTTAAAAAATATGAAATATTGCATGGAATCGGAAATATTATAAAAGTAAATTACGGTATGTCGAAATAAATACGAAACAGCGAAGGAGTGCATACGGTACAATATCAACCCTAAAGAAATTAACCAATAACAAATAGTAGTCTCGCGCCTATCTACCGTACGCAACTACTTGCCCGCTCCAGGCGTGTCGCTCTGGAAGCGTAGGTACGTATTGAGACAATCATTTAAAACAGCAGCAAGTTTAACAGAATAATGTGATTATGGTACACTCATCTGAAACCAAAAGCACTTATGCTTAGAAGTTCAATTTCTTGAAATGAAGATTGAAAATTTCGAAAGAAATCGAAAATAATATAACAGTAAATGACAAGTTGCATAAACAAATTGAAAACAGGGGAAAACGTGCTTATGGTACAAACTGAAGGTTAATGAAATTACCGTGGATCATACAGTAGTGCCGCTCCGATCTACCGAATGAAACATGGAGTCCACTAAAGTTGTGTCGCTCATGACAGCATAGGTACGTATAGAGACAATCCTATAATACAACAACAAATTCAACAAAATAATGTCACATATGTATCCTCAACAAATTCCAACGGCACTTTTACTAAGGACTTCAATTTTATGAACTGAATATAGAATATTTTGCATAAAATTGAAGATATAACAGTTAATTATGCTATGTATATATAAATAGAAAACTGGGGGGAAATGCATATGGTGCAAAATCAAGATTAAAGAAATTAACGAAAACAATCCAGTAGTGCCGGACCGATTTGCCGTACGCGATCGAAAGATCTCGACAGTCGTGATGCTCCGGATGTGTAGGTACGAATACAGACAGTCGTCTAAAATAGCAATAAGTTTATTTACAAAATATCATAATCGTTCACCCAACTAATTCCAAAGACAGTTCTACACAGTATTACAACTTTTTAAAATCTATATTGAAAATTGTAAGAAATATCGAAAATATCAAGACAGTAAGTTACAAGAATGTAGAGATAAATAGAAAACTGCATAACAATGTAAACGGTACAGTATCAAGGTTAATGAAATCACAAGCACCATACAGCAGTGTCGCTCCGATCTAGCGAACGCAACTACAAAACCACTTCAATCGTGTCGTTCCGAAGCGTAGGTGCATATGCAGACAATCATATAAAATAACAAAAAGTTTATCAAAATATTGTAATAAACGTACACTCAACTAACTCCAAAGACGCTTTTTCTAAGGAATACGTTTTTTGAAATTAAAAACTCTAAATTACGCGAAAAATCGAAAGTATCGTTGCAGTCAATTTCAATATGTATAAAATAATGGCAGACTGCGGAGAAATGTATACCGTAAAAATTGAAGGATAAAGAAATTAACGATGACCATCAATAGTGCCGCTCCGATCTACTAAACGCAGGAATAAGACCACTCCTGTCGTGTCGCTTGGGAAGCGTAGGTACGAATTACAGACATTTGTATAAAATAACAATAAGTTTAAGAAAATATTGCCATTCACGAACAATCTACTAATTCCAAAAACACTGTTGCTAAAAATTATATTTTTTGATATTAAAAATTGGTGATTATGTGAAAAATCGAATATATCGTAACTGTTAATTACAGTATGTAGAAATAAAGAGATATCCGAGATAGAATGCTTGCAGGACTATATCAAGATTAATCAAATTAATGAAGACCGTACACTAGTGCCGCCCCGATATTCCGAACGCAACTGCAAGACAACTCCAGGCATGCCGCCCCGGAAGCGTATTACGTATACATACAATCATATAAAATAACAAAATCATGAACAAAATAATGCCGTGGACGTACAGTCAACTATTTCCAAAGGCACTCTTCCTGAAGAATACAACTCCGTATCCAGAAATTGAAAATATTCATAAAAATAGGATATATCATAACAGTATATTACAGTATGTACAAATAAATGGACAACAGTGAAGAAATGCGTTCGGTGCAAAACGAGGATAACGCAATTAGCGAACATAAACCAGCAGTGCCGCTCCGATCAGCCGAACGCAAAAACAAATTCACTCCAGCCGCGTCGCTCCGGAGAAGTGGGTTGCGTATACAGAAAATAAATATAAAACAACAGTAAGTTAAACACAATATTGTCATAAACGTAAGCTCAACTATTACAATAGACGCTATTACTACGTAATACGTTTTTTTCAAATTAAATATCGGAAATTATGGAACCAAATCGAAATTGTCATAGCATTACATTGCTGTTTGTATAAGTAAATGGTTCACTGTGAAAAAATACATACGGTACAAAATCAAGGTTATAGGTGTTTTCAAAGGCCATCCAGTAATGCCGCTCCGATATACCGAAAGCAGCTACAAGACAACGCCTGGCGTGTACCGCCGAATGCGCATATGCGTATAGAGAAAATCATGTAAAGTAACAACTAGTTTAACAAAATAACTTCAAAAATATACACTCAATTAATTCCAAAGATACTTTTACTACGAAATACAATCATTTAAAATAAAATTTGAAAATTTCGATGAAACTACAAAATATCATAATCATAACAATAAATTACAATATTTGTAAATAAATAGAGGACTGCGGTAGAATGCGTACGTTACAATACTATGGTTAAACTATTTAACGAATCTCATACAGTATGCCGCCCTGATATGGCATACGCAACCACAAGACCACTCCAGGCGTATCGCTCCGGAAACGTAGGGACGCATACCGACAATTACATGAAATAACAGTAAGTTTAACAAAAAAAATGTGATAAACGTACACTCAACTGATTCCTGTCACTTTTGCTAAGGAATACAATTATTGAAAACTACAAATTGATAATTATGAAAAAAAAAATGAAAAATATCATAACAGCAAATTATAGTTTGTATAAATAAATAAAAAATTAGGAAAGGATGCGTACGGTACAAAATCAAAGTTAAATACGTTAACGAAGATGATCCAATAGTGCCGCTTCGATCAGCCTTACGGAACTAAAAGACCTCGCCTGTAGTGTTTCTCCGACAGCTTAGGTACGTATACAGACGATCATATAAAATAACAATATGTTTAACAAATTATCGTCGTTTACATACACTTAACTAATTGGCGAGACTCTTTTATAATGAAATACAATCTTTTGAACTAAAAATTGATAATTATGTAAAAAATGGAAAATATCATAGCAGTAAATTATAGTATGTACAAGAAAATAATAAAATTGGGAAAAACGCATGCGGTTCAAAATCATGGTTCAAGAATTTAACAATGGCGGTCCAGTATACCTCCCCGATCTGCCGTTCGCAACTACAAGTCCAATCCAGCAGTGTCACCCCACAGGCGAATGTGGGCTACAGGCAATCTTAAAATATAGCAAAGAATATAACACAACATTGTCTTAAACTTACACTCATTTAATTCCAAACACACTCCCTCTGAGGAATACATTTTTTATCCTAAAGATTCAAAATTTTGAAAAATGTCGAAAATATCCAAATAGTAATGTGCAGTATATTTAAATAAATAGAAAACTGCGAAGGGATACACACGGTACAATATTATGGATAACGGAATTAACGAAGATCATCCAGGAGTGCAGCTTCGATCTGCAGTACGCAACTACAAGACCACGCCAATCGTCTCGCTCCCTCGCCAATCGTCTCGCTCAAACAACGAAGGCACGCATACAGATAATCGTATAAAATAACACTAAGTTTAGCAACACAATGTCGTAAACGTGCACTAACCTGGTGTTGCTGTAGTAAATCCACTGAACAGTATTGGCAATAGACACTTTATGTCACGGCACGAATATTAACGTAGACCGTCAGACGGTTGTAGATCGTTACCTATTGATATAGAGTCAATCACTTTACCGATTTCCTTACCTTCGGTGAAGCTACCTGCCGATTCCAGAATATAACCTCGTGTTCAGAGAACGAAATTAGTATACATTCCCGTGACGGGCACCATTATTTCATGTATGAATTAGAAGGTCGAGCGTCAAGCGTTTCGAGAACGTAATCACCATCTTTGAGAGTCGAGCGGCCAAGACTATAGCTTCTCCCATCCAGTGATTCCGAAGGTCAGAGCAGGTATTCCAGGAGTAAATATGCTGAACGGTATTGGCATTAACCGCGTTAATTCACCGTCTTAATATTACAGTGGAGCGACATACCATATGAGAATGGTTCCAGTTGATATAAAGTCAAACGTTTTATTGAAGACCTTACAGTCCGAAAGCATAACGCGCTGTATCGAGAATATATCGAGGTGTTCAGAGGAACAAATGAGTATACGCTTTAATGGCGGGCACGTTAATTTCATGAATGACACACAATGTCGGGTGTCAATCTTCTATTATGATCGGACGCAGTGTCATTCACTTCACCAATCCTGTGATTCCGATAGTCATACCTGGTATTCCTGGAGGAAATCCGGTGAACAATATTGGCAATACACACCTCTACTTACGGTTCGAATAATAATATACGGAGTTCACCAGTTGTAGAACTATACCAATTGGTATAGAGTCAAACGCTTCACCGATTTTCTTACCCACCGAGAACCTCACCCGTTACACCGAAAGTATAACTTCGCGTTCAGGGAGACAAATTAGTATACAGTCTAATCCCGCGCACCTTAATTTCATACATGATTTAGAAGATCGAGCGTCAAACCGAATGAGAACGTAGCCCCCTTCTTTGAGATTGGCACAGCTACGTCAATACCTTCAAATATCCAGTAATTCCTATAGTGAAACCAGGCATTCTTGGAGTATATCCGTTGTACAGCAATGTCAATAGATAACCAAATTCACCGCATGAGCATTAAAGTAGGAAGTCATGTCGTCAGAGAACATTACAAATAGTTATAGATACATTCTATTTACAGAGTATCTATCTTCTTTCTTCTTTCGCTCTATCACTCTATCTTCTATTTCATACACGAACTTAAGGTGCCCGTCATTAGAATGTATTGTCATATGTTCCACTGATCACGACGATATACGCAATATATAGCGGATTAGCATCTCGGAAGGCAAGGTGTCGGGAAAATGTTAGACTCCATATCAATAGGTAACATTCTACAAAGGATTGACCCTGTACTCTAATATTTATACCGTGAAATGGTGTGTCTCATGCACATGGTGATCAGTCGATTTTTCCTGGAATACCTCGTTTGTCTCTCGGTAACAGGATGGGTGAAGCTAATGACTTATCCTTTGGACTCTCAAAGATGGAGGCAACGTTCTCGATCGGATTGATACTCTATCTTCAAATACATACTTGACATTAAGGCAGCCGTCACAGAAACGGTTTGACTAACTCCTTTAATATCAAACGGTAATTTTTGGTGTCTATTGCCAATACTGTTCAGCGGATTTACTCTCCGAATACCTCATTTAACTTGAGGAATCACAGGATAGCAGATGGCTATTGTCTTAGCCGTTCGACTCTCAGCGAACGTGTCAAAGCTATGAAACGGTTTGTACCACGATCTTCTAATTCATGTACGAAATTATGGTGCCCATCTCTAAAATGTATATAATGTGTTTTTTTGGACACGAAGATCTCGATGAAGCGGGTGAAGTTGGCAGACGGTAAAGCCGGCGGTAAAACTTTTGACTTTATACAAAATGGTAACGCTCTCAAACGGATTGACGCTCAACTTCAATATTCAAATCATGGACTATGGTGTCTTCTGCTAATACAGTTTTGCGGATTTGCTCCCGCAATACCTGGTTTTACTCACGAAATCACAGGATAGGTGAAGTTATTTGCTTAGCCGTTCGGATCTCAAGGAATGTGGGGACGTTCTGGAACGGATTGACCATCATATCTTCCAAATTATGCCTGAATTTAAGGAGCACGTCGGTAAATGTATACCATTTCGTACGCCTCAACACGGAGTTATACTCTCGATACATCAGTTCAGTTATTCGGAGAGTCATACATTCTGTATGGAGTTTAACCCTATACGAATAGGTAATGTTCTACAACGGCTTGACGGCCCGTTTCAATATTCAAACCGTGAATTGGGATGTCTATTGCCAATGCTGCACAGCGCATTTTCTCTCGGAATACCAGATTTGAATATCGGAATAGCAGGATGTGTGAAGCTATTGAATCAGCCGTTCGACTCTCACAGCAGGTGGCAATGTTCTCGAGCGGTTTGACCCGCCACCTTGTAATTCATGCATGAAACTAAGGTGCTCGTCACTCGAATGTATACCAGTTCGTACCTCTGACACGGTGGTATACTCACGATACAGGGGGTTAATTTTTTAGTGGGTAAGGAATTCTGTACGACATTTCACCCTACACGAATATGGAATGTTCAACAATGGCTTGACTGCCTGCATTAATTTTCCCTCGACGAATTGAGGTATCTATTGCCAATACATTACAGCGTGTTTACTCCCTGAATACCTGCATTGACTTTCGAAATTGCAGGATACGTAAACCATTGACTTAGACCTTCGTCTCGCACAGAAGCCGGTAACGTTCCTGATCGGTTTGACCCTCGATTTTCTGATTCATACATGCAGATACGGTGCCCATCACCGAAATGGAGACTAATTTCTTTCTCTGATCACGATCTCATACTCTCGATGAAGCCGGTGATGTTCGCCGAACAATAGGCCTTTGGTAAACCGATTGACTTTATACAAATTGGAAACGCTCTCAAACAGTTTGACGCCCTACTTCTATATTCATACCGAGAATTAAGCTGTGATTTGCGAATACTGTTCAGCGGATTTACTCCAGAAATTTCAGGCTTGACAGTCGGTATCACATGATAGGTGATGCTATTGTCATAACCGTTCTACTCCCAAGGAAGTTGGTAACGTTCTCGATAGGTATGACCCTCGATTTCCGTATTCGCGCAGGAAATTACGGGTGCCGTCACTGAAATGTATACTTATTTGTTCCCATGAACGCCATACGATACTCTCGGAACAGCGCGATCGGCTTTCGGAGGGTAAGGTCTTGATTAAAGCGGTTGACTTTATTGGAATTGGTAGCATGTTCAAACGGATTGATTCTCTATATTAATATACATACTCTGAATTATTGTGTCAATGCCATTACTTTTCAGCGGATTCTCTCTCGCAATACCAGGTGTAACTGTCAGTATAGCAGGATCCGAGATGCTGTTGACTTAGCTTTGCGACTATTAAGTAAGGTGGTAACATTCTCGAACCGGATGACACTGGATCTTCTAATTCATGCATGAATTTACGGTGCCCGTCACTAAAATGTACAGTAATCTGTTCCTCCAAACCCGATGTTATTCTCCCGATATAATGCGTTAGGCTGACGGAGGTTAAGAGTTTCAGTAAGACGTTTGACTTCATTCCAATTTTCAACGTTCGCAAACGGATTGATCTACCTTAATATTACACCGTGAAACAGGGTGTCCAATGTCAATTCTGTTCAGGGGATTCACTCCAGGAATACATGGCTTGACTCTTGGAATCTTGGAATAGGCTAAGCTATTGACGTTGCAATCCGTTTCTCAATGATTGTGGTAACGTTTCCGAAGCGTTTGACACTCGATCTTCTAATTCATATATCAAAATAAGGTATGCCTGAGCTATAACGTCTACTAATTCGTTCCTGTGAACCAAAAACAGGACAACCCCTACAGCGGCTTGCGATCTCGGAATGTAAGGTACAGATTAAGAAGAATGACTTTCTACCAATTGATAACGTTCTCCGACGGTTTGATTATCGACTTTGCTATTCATACATGAAACAAAGTTGTTCGTCTGCTAAAAATCCACTGATTGGTTTCACTACCACTCGGTATGGTTCTCGGTACAGCGGGTTAGGTTCTAAGAAGGTAAGGTATTCGGTAAATAGTGTGACTTTTTAAAAATTGGTTACGTTCTCCAACGTATTGACTGTCTACTTCAATATTCAAACCGTGAATAAATGTGTTTATTGCCAATAATATTAAGCAGATTTACTCTAGGAATATCTGGCATGACTTCCGGAAACACGGGATATGTTACGCTATTGACTTAGCTGTTAGAATATAGAATGTGGTAACGGCCATGAACTGATTTACAATCGATCATCTAATTCATACATGAAATTAAGATGAAATCACTATAATGTATACTAATGTGATTCTCTGAACACGAATTTATACCCTCGGTACAGTGAGTTAGTTTTTCGGAGGATAAGGACTTCGGTAAAACGACACGTTTGACTATATAGTAATTGGTACCGTTCCAAATCGGGGTGACGTTATATTTCAATATCCAATCCGCGAAATGAGGTATCTGCTGCCAATACTGTGCTGCGCCTTTACTCGCAGATTACCTGGTTTGACCCTCGGAATCATAGGACACGTGGAGCTACTTATCCGTTCGAACCTGAAAGGGGGGGGAAACGTTCCGGAACGGTTTGGCGCTATATCTTCTAATTGATACATGAAGTTAAGGTGCCACTCACTGATATGAAACCAATTTCGTTCTCTGAATACGAAGTTATACTCCCGAAACGGCGGGTTTTGTTCTGGGACGTTACGGCTTTCAGTAAAACTTTTGACATTCTGGATCTGTTAGCGTTCTCAAACGGGGTAACGCTCCTGTTTAAAATTAAATCCGTGAAGTAAGGTGCCTTATGCCAATACTCTTCAGCGGACTAAATCCCGAAATGCATGGTTTCATTCTCCGAACCACGGAATAGGTGTAGCTATTGAATAAGTCGTTCGTCTCTCGCAGAAGGGCGTAACGTTCTGGAGCGGTTGGACCTTCGATCTTCTAATTCATACATGATATTATGTTTACCGTCACTAAAATGTCTACTAATTTGTTTCGCTGAACACGATGGTATACCCACGACACAGCGGATTATGCTCTCTGAAGGTAAGGCATCAGGTAAGTAGTATGTCGTTATGCCAATTTGTATCGTACACAAACGGTTTTACGCTCTACTTTAATATTCACACCTTAAATTATACGGACTATTGTCAATTATGTTCAGCGGATTCATTCCTGAAATACATGTCTTGATTCTCGTAATCACAAAATTATATGAAGCTATTGACTCTGCCGTTCGAATTTCAAAGAAGGTGGTAACGTCCTGAAACGGTTTCACGCTCTACCGTGGTATTCAAACCGTGAATTAAGGTGTCCATTGCCAACACCCTTCAGCGGAAATACTCCTGGTATACCTAGTGTGACTCTCAAGTCCACAGGATAGGTGAAGCTATTGTGTTGTATGTGCGATTTTATATAGATGGAGGTAACTTTCTCGTACTGCTTGCCACTCGATCGTCTAATCCACGCATAAAATTGAAGTGCCCGTCGCTAAAATGTAAAATAATGTGTTTCTCGGAGCACAGAGTCAGACTGTAGATACGGCGGGTTTGTTCCGCGGTAGGTAAGGCTTTCCGTATAAAGTTTGACTCTGATCCTATAGGTGAAGTTCTACAAAGGTTTGTCGCACTTCCTTAATATTCATACCGTGAATTAAGATGTCCCATGCCATATATTTACGGCGGTTTGACTCCCGGAATACCTTGTTGTACCTTCGGAATAACAGGATAGGTGTAGCTATTGATCTAGAAGTTCGGATATAAAAGAAGGTGGTAGCGTTGTGGATCGATTTGTCCGACGCCCTTCTAATTCGTGCCTGAAATTAAAGTATACGTCACTAAAATACGTACTAATTTGTTTCCTTGCACACGTAATTATTATCTCGATACAGCGCGTTAGGTACTCGGAAGGTAAGGTACCAGTTAAAGTGTAAGTCGTTATGCCAATTGGAAACGTTCTCAAACGGTCTGACGCTCTACTTCAATATTCATACCATGAATTATGCTGTCGAATGCCCAAATTGTTCAGCGTATTTACACCTGGAATACGTGGTCTGGCTTCCGCAATCACAGGATAGGTGAAACTATTGGCTCAGATGCGCGACATTCAAAGAAGGTGGGATTATTCGCCAACCGGTTAGACTCTCAAACTTTCTATTCATATGTGAAAAAAAGCTGTCCGCCTCCGAATACATCACCTAGTTAGTTGCGGTGAGCACTAAGCATGTCACTCTCTTCAGCGGTTCGGTTCTAGGAGGGTAAGGTGTCTGGTAAGATGTATGATGTTATATCTATTGGTAACGTTTTCCAGCGGTGTGACGCTGTACTTCAGTATTCATCCAGTTGGTTGAGTTACTTATTGCCAATAAAGCACAGCGAATTAACTCCTGGAGTACCTGATTTGCCACTCGGAATCAGAGGATAGCTGCAGCTATTGATTCAGTTGTGCGACCTTCAAAAAAAGTGATAACGTTCTCGCACGGTTTGTCGTTGATATTCCTATGTATGCATGAAAATATTGTGTCCGTTAGGCAAAATGTCTACTAATTTGATCACGTCAAAACGAAGGAACACAATCGATGCAGCGTGTCAGCTTCTCGGAAACTGATGCCTTCGGTAGAATATTTGACTCTATAACAATAGGTATCGTTGCACGAATATGTGACACTATACTTTAATATTTATACGGCGAACTAGGGTGTACGATGCGAATACTGTTCCGTCGATTTAATCCCGGAATACCTTACTTGACTCTCCGAATCACAGGGTAGCTGAAGCTATTGTCATAGACATTCGACTCCCAGCGAAGGAGGTAACGTTCTCGCACGGTTTGGCCATGATGTTCCTATATATGCGTGAAAATAATGTGTCCGTCTGATAAAATGTCTACTAATTTGATAAGGTGAAAACGGAGGAACACAACTAATGATGCGGGTCGGCATCTTGGAAGCTAATGCCTTCGGTAGAATATTTGCTCTATAGCAAGATATATCGATGCACAACTCTGTGACTATGTCCTATAATATTTATACCGGCAAGTACTGTGTATTACGCCAATACTGTTGAGTAGATTTCATCCCGGAATGACTGGTTTGTCACTCGGAATTGCAGGTTAGGTGATGATATTGACTTTGCAGTTCGACTACCAGAGAAGGTGGTATCGCAATAGATCAGTCCGCTTTCCGATTTTCTATTTCATACATGATATTAAGGTGCCCTCTCACTAAAACTTCTCCTAATTTGCTTTCGGAAAACG
>NW_027471250.1:0-27481 GCF_051020765.1 Lasioglossum baleicum
TATTGTTGCCACCTTATGTGAGAGTCGAACGGCAGAGTCAATAGCAGCACCTGTAGATCAGATTCCAAGACTCGAGCCATGTATCCTAGGTGTGAATCCGCTGAACAGCGTTGGAAATAGACACCTTGTTTCCTGGTTTGAATATTAGAGTAGAGAGTCAATCCGATGGAGAACATAACGGATTGATTTACAGTCATAATTTTTACCGAATACCTTACATTTGTAGAATTTAACACGCAGTAGCGAGTATCGTGCGTAGGGCTCACGGAAACGAATCTGTAGATATTATAGCAGAAGCACATGTTATTTTCATGTATGAACAGCAAAATCGAGAGTCGAATCGTTGGAGAATGACCCTATCTTCCTCGGGAGCCGAACAGCTGAGACAGTAGCTTCACCTACTCAGTTATTCCGATAGTCACACCACGTATTGCACGAGTCACTCCGCAGAACACTGTTGCCAATAGTCACATTAATTCACGGTTTGAATAGCAAAGAAGAACGTCAAACCATTTGAGAACGTAATCAATTGCTATAAAGTCAAATGTTTTACCGAAGACTTTGCCCTCCGAAAATCTAACCCGTATTATCCAGAGTATAACTTCAAGATCTGAGAATGAAATTAGTATTCATTTCAGTGACCGGCACCTTATCTTCAACTATAAATTAGAATATCGATGGTGAAACCGTTCGAGAAACTTACCACCCGCTTTGAGAGTCGAACGGATAAGTCAGTTGCTCCATCTGTACTCTGATTCCGAGAGTCATACCACGTAATCAGAGAGTAAGTCCTCTGAAAATTATAGGCAACTGACACCTCAATTAACAATTTGAATATTAAAACTGGCCGTCAACCCGATGTAGCACATTACATATATGTGAAGGGTCAAACTCCTTCCAGAATGCCTTGCCCTCAGAAAAACTAACTCGATGCATCGGGAGTATAACACCGTGTTCTGATGTATGAACTAGTATACCTTTACTGACGGGTACCCTAATTTCATTCATAAATTAGAAAATCGATACTCATGCCGTTCGAGAACGTTACCACCTTCTGAGAGAGACGAACGGCGTAGTCAATAGCTTCACGTGCTCTATTATTCCGATAGTCAATCGAGATATGTAGGGAGTAAGTGCGTTGCACAGTACTGGCAATATATACCTTAATTCACAGATTGGATATTAAAATGGAACCTTACACCGTCTGAGAACGTTACCAATTGTTATAATGTCAAACGTTCTTTCCGAAAGACATGCAGTCCGAGAAGCTAACCCGCCGTATGTGGTGTAGAACATAGTGTTTAGAGAAACACATTAGTACTCAATTTAGCGACAGCACCTTAACTTCAGGTATAAACAAGAAGATCGATCATTATACCGTCCGACATCGTTGCTACCTCCATTGGGGGTCGCATATCTACGGCAGTAGCTTCAACGACCCTGTGATTCCGAGAGTCAAATAAATCCTTACTGGAGTAAATCTGCTGAATTATATAGGCAATTGATACCATATTTCAGGGTATGAATACTAAGGTGGACAATCAGACTGTCGGAGACCATTATCAATTTGTATAGAGTCACGCTTTTTACCGGAGGCCTCACCTTCCGTGAATATAACTCGCTGCATAGAGATAATAATTTCGAGTCCAAGGAGACAAATTAGTATACATTTAAGTGGCGTACACCGTAATTTCGTGTACCAATTAGAAGAGGCAGGGCCAAACCGTTCCACAATGTCACCGCCTTCTTCGAGATCCGAACTCCTAGATCAATAGCTACAACCATTCTGTGATTCCGATTGTCTAAACGGGTATGCCGGGAGTCAATCCTCTGTTCAGTATTGGCAATAGTCAACTTAATTCAAGGCATGAATATTAAAGTCGAAGGTCAATCCGTCGGAGATCATTACTAATTGGTATAGAATCATCCTCTTCACCGAGTACATTACCTTCCTAGATCCTAACCCGCTGTAGCTATTGTCATTCTTAGTGCTCACAGAAACAAATTAGCAGACACTAAAGCAGCGGCACACCATATTTTGACAAATGAATTGGAGGATCGATGGTCAAACCGCTCGAGAACGTTACGACCTTCTGTGACAGACGAACGGTTAAGACAATTGCTTCACCTATCCTGTGAGTCGGTGAGCCAAACCAGGTATTCTGGGAGATAGTCCGCTGAAAAGTTTTGGCAATTGACACATTCATGCACGGTTTGAATATTGAAATAGAGCGTCAAACCGTTTGAGAATGTTACCAATTGCTATAAAGTCAAAGGCACTACCGAAGACCTTACCCTCCGAAATAGTAACCCGCTATATCGAGATTATAACATCGTGTTCAGAGAAGAAATTAATATCCCTTTCAGTGACAGCCACCATACCGTCATGTATGAATTATAAAATTGATGGTCAACCTGATCGAGAACGTTGCCACCTTCTGAGAGAGACCAACGTCTAAGTCAGAAGCTGTACCCATACAGTAATCTCGAGAGTCAGACCTTCATTCCTGGTACATATTCGCTGAAGTGTAATGGCAATAGACCCCTTAATTCACGATATGATTAGTAAAGCAGGCCGTCAGTCCGTTGCAGATCGGTACCCACTGATATAGATACAAACATTTTGCCTAAAGCCTTTCCTTCCGAGAAGCTATCCCGCACTACCGAGAGTATAACTTCGTGTTCAGAGGACGACGTTAGTATACATTTTACTGACTGGCACTCTAATTTCATGTAAGAATTGGAATATCGAGGGACAGACCGTTACAGAACGGTAACACCATCTTAATGATGGGGAGAGGAATTACGACCGGTATGTTTGGTCGGGCTCTCGTTATCACGTGGTAGGTGATGCTATTGACTTAGCCGTTCTACTCTCAAGGAAGATGGTTACGTTCTCGAAAGGTTTCGCACTCGATCTTATAATTCACAAGTGAAATTAAGGGTTCCGTTACTAAAATATATCATAATTAGGTTCCTTGATCACAAAGATATACTCTCGGAACAGCGGGATAGGCTTTCGGTGAGTAAGCTCTTCAGTAAAGCGTTTGACTTTATGCCAATTGGTATCATTGTCAAACGGACTGACGCTCTATATTAATATACATACTGTGAATTAAGGTATCTATTGCAAACTGTTCAGCTGATTCACTCCCGGAATACCTAATTTGACTCTTGTAATCTTGGAATTGGTGAGGCCATCGACTAGGTCGTTGGTCTCTCAAAGAAGGTGGCATTGCGCTCGATCGGTTTGCCTCTCGATCTTCTGATTCAAACACGGAATTAAGCTGCCCGTCACTCAAATGTACACTAATTTGTTTCTCTTATCACGAAGTCATACTCGCGATACAGCGGTATACGTTCTAGGAAGGTAACGTAGTCTGCAAAAAGAATGACTTTATAACAATTTGTAATATTCTCCGACGATTGGACTCCCTATTTTACTGCTCGTGCCGAGAATTCAGGTGCTAATTGCCAATGCTGTACAGCGGATGTTCTCCTAGTACTTCTGGTTTTGCTCTCGGCATTCCAGGATAGGACATGGTATTCACTTAGCCGTTCGTCTATCAATGAAGATGGTAACGTTCCCGAACGGTTTGTCCCTCCATCTTCAAATGCGTACTTGAAATTAAGGTGCCCGACACCATAATGCATTCCCATTTACATATTTACCATGTTTATAGGGTGTGAGCATCTCCGATGGTGAGAACTTTTGTAGAACGTATAACTTTATACAAATAGGTAACGCTCTACAACGGTATGGCGGTCTGCTTTAATATTCAATCCGAGAATTAAGGTGTTTATTGACAATACTGTATGGGGAATTTACTCCGGGAGTAGCTTCTTTGGCTCTCGGAATCCCAGGATACGTGAAGCTATTAACTTAGCCTTTCGAATACCAAAGTAGGTGGTAACTTTCGCGACCAGTTTGCCTATCGATCTTCCAATCCACACATGAGACTATGGTGCCCGTTTCTAAAATGTAAACTAATGTGTTTCTCTGTGGACAAAGTTACACTCTCGGTACGGTGTGTTTGGTTCTCGGTAGGTAAGGCTTTATGTAAAAAGTTTGACTCTACATCAACAGGTAAACTTCTACACAGGTTGGGCGCTCTATCTTAATATTCATGCTGTGGAATATGGTGTCCGCTGCCTGTAGTGTACAGCGAATTGACTCCCGGAATACCTTCCTTGTCCTTCGGAATCACAGGATAGTTGCAGCTATTGATTCAGAATTTCGGTTCCCGAAGAAGGTGGTAACGTAGTTGAACGGTTAGACTCGCGCTCATCTAATTCGTAAATGAAATTAAGGTGTACGTCACAAAAATGTATACTGATTTGTTTCCTTGGTCTCGAAATAAGTATCGCATTGCAGCGGGTTGTTTTCTCGGAAGGTAAGGCCTTCGGTAGAAAGGGTGACCCTATACGAATTTATAATGGTCTCCTGCAGTTTGACTCTCCACTTTAAAATTCATACCGTGAATTATGGTGCCACCACCGTATATAATGCAGCGGATTTGTTCCCGCACTGACTTCTTGACTCCCGGAATCACAGGAGGGGTGAAGCTATTGCCTTAGCTATGCGACTCTCAATGAAGGTGGTATCGATGTCGAACGGTGTAACATTGGATCATATAATTCATGAATGAAATTAAGGTGCTCGTCACTAATATGTATATTAATTTGCTTGTCTGAGTACACAGTTATACTCTTGATACAGAGGGATAGCATCTCGAATGGTAAGGACTTCGATTATATGTTTTACACCCTTCCAACGGGTAATATGCTGCAACGGTTTGAGTGTGTACTTTAATATTTAGTCCGCGAAATAGCGTGCCTTGTGCCTGCACTGAAATGCAGAGTTTCTCGCGGCATACCTGAATAGACTCTCGGAATCACAGAATCGGTGTAGCTATTGACTTAGCCATTCGTTCCTCAACGAAGGTGGTAACGCTCTGGAACAGTGTGATCCTCGATCTTCTATTCTATTCACGAAATTAAGGTGCACGGCGATAAAATGTTTACTCGTTTGGTCCTCTGTACACCAGGTTATACTCTCGATCGAGCGACTTAATTCTTCAGCGGGTAAGGTCTACAGTAATGTGTTTGACTATATACCATTTGGTAACGCTCTCAAACAGTTTGACGCCCTACTTCAATATTCCAACCGGGAATAATTGTATCTACTGCCAATACTGCTCGCGGACTTACTCCCGCAATACCTGGTTTGACTCTCGATATCACAGGATAGGTGAAAGTCTTGACTTAGCCGTTCGTCCCTTACAGAAGTTGGCAAAGAGCTCGAGCGATTTCACCCTCGATCTTCTAATTCGTGTATGAATTTAAGGAGTTGTCACTGAAATGATGTCTAATTTCTATCTAGGGACACGGAGATATACCCACGAAACGCCGAGTTTGATTCTCCAAAGGTGAGGCCATCGGTAAAGTGTTTCACTTTATACAAATTGGCAACGCTCTAAAACAGCTTGGTGCCCTATTTTACTGTACAAGCCGTAAATGATGGTGTCTACTACCAATGCAGTTCAGCTGATTTACTCCCGGTATATCTAGTTTACTCTGGGAATCGCAGGATAGGTGAAGCTATGACTTACCCGTTAGGCTCCCAATGAGAGTTGTAACGTTCTCTAACGGTTTGACCAGCGATCTTTTAATTCATACATAAAGTTAACGTGCCTCTCACTGAAATGAATGCTAATTTCTTTCTATGAACCCGAAGCTATGCTCTCGATACGGCAGGATAGAATCTCCGATGCTTGGGCTATCAGTAAGGTGATTGACTGTATATCACTAGGTAACGTACCACAAATGTTTCTCTGACTGGTATAAAATTCAAATCGTGAATTAAGGTGTCTATCGCCAAAACAGTTTAGCCCATTTACTCCTGGAATACCTGGCTTATCTCTGGGAATCACAGGATGGGAGAAGATATTGACTTCATAGTTCGATTCTCACAAATGCTGGTAGCGTTCCCGCCCGGTTTGAATGTCGATTTCCCTATTCATATGTGAATATACGGTATCCGTTCGCAAATCGTTTACTAATTTGTATCCGTCAACACTATGCAATACACTCGGTGCTGAGAGTTGGTTCTCGGAAGGTAAGGCAATTGGTGAAAAGGCAGACTTTATTGAAAATGCTAACGTCCTCTAACGGTTAAACTGTGTCCTTTAATTTTCATACAGCTATATAAGGTGTCTATTTCCAATTCTGGTGGGCGGACTGACACCCGGAAAGCCTGGTGTGTCTATCGATATAACAGGATGAGTGAAGCTATTGACTTAGCAGTTCCTCTCGTAATGAAGATGGGAACGTTCTCGAAAAGGATAGACTCTCGATTAATGTATCCACACATAAAAATAAGGTTTACGACTGCTAATATGTCTACTAATTTGTTTCCGTGGGCACTAAGCATGACACTCGCCACAGCGAGTTAGGTTTTGGAGGGTAAGGCCTTCGTTAAATAGAATTACTTCATAAAAATTCGTAACGTTCTGCGACGGTTTGACTCTCAACTTTCATTTTCATGCCGTGTATTAAGATGTCTATTACCAATGCTATTCAGTGGATGTACGCCAGAAATACCCGGCTTGACTCTCGGATTCACAGGATAGCTGAAGCTATTGACTTCGCTGTGCGATTAACTAAGATGTTTGTAATATTCTGGGACGTTTGGATCCACGATTTCCAATTAACACATGGATGGAAATACTCGTCACTATCACGCATACTAATTTGCTTCTGGGAACACGATGTCATGCTCTCGATCCAGCGGCTTAGCTTCGCGGAAGGTCAGGTATTCAGTATGAAGATTGTATTTATACCATTTTGTAACGTTCTCCGACGGTTTGACGGCCTGCCTTAATATTGAAACCGCCAATTATGGTGTCTATTGCCAATACTGTACTGCGCATTTACATCCGGAAGACCTGGTTTGAATCTTGGAATCACAGTATAGGTGATGCTATTGACTCAGCTGTTCGACCATCAAAGACAGTTATAACGATCTCGAACGGTTTGACTCACGATTTTTCTATTCATAAGTGAAACTAAGGTGTCCGTCTGTTATAAAGTCTACTCATACGTTCCTGCGAACCGTAAGGTAGACAACCTCTACAGAGGGTTTGGTTCTCGGATGTTAAAGTTCTGGGTAACAGGAATGACTTTATAAAAGTTGGTAATCTTCTCCGACGGTTGGAGTCTCATCCTTAATACTCAAGTAGTGAATTAAGTTGCTTCTTGCCAATACCGTTCACGGTATTGGCTTTCGGGCTGAATGGAAAAGTGAAGCTATTGATTCAGCTGGGCGTCTGTCAAGAAAGGTGGTAACGTTCTACAAAGTATTAACTCTCGATCAGCTTATGCATACACGAAGATAAGGTGTCGGCCTGCTAACATATCTAATAATATAATTCCGTGAACACTGAACACGCACTCGCTGCAGCGGGATATGTTCTAGGAAGGTCATGTAATCGGAGAAAGGAATGACATTCTACTATTTAGTATTGTTTTCTGACGGTTTGACTCTCTACGTTAATATTCCAAGTGTGAATTAAGGTGTCTATTGCGTATACTGTTCTCCGGATTTACTCCATGAATACCAGGTTTGACTCTCGGACTCGCAGGATGGGTGAAGCTGTTGGCCTGCCTATGCCACTCTCAAAGAAGGTGGTTACATTCTCGAACGGTATGACTCTCGGTTTTGCTAGTCATACATTGAACAAAGGTGTCCATCTGCAAAAATGTCTACTAATTGGTTTCTGCGAACAGTCTGCAACACACTCCCTTCACCGATGTGGGCTTCTCGGAAGGTGAGACCGTCGATAGAGGTTTGACTCTATACGATTAGGTCACCGGCGGTATCACTTTCTACCTTAATATTTATACCGTGAATTAAGGGGTCTATTGCCAATACTGACGAGCGGATTTACTCTCGGATTACCTGGTTTGGCACTCGGGATCGCAGGATAGGTGGAGCTATTGACTTAGATGTGCGACAATCAAAGAAGGTGATAACGTTCTCGAACGGTACGACTCTCGATCTTGTAATTTATACATGAATCTAAGATGCCCGTCACTATAATGAATGCACATTGTTTTCCCTGAACACGGAACTAAACCCGCGATACATCGCGTTATGCTTTCAGAGGGTAAGGTTTTCTGTAACGCGCTTGTCTTCATACTAGTTGGTAACGTTATCAAACGGATCGACGCCCTACTTTCACGTTCACATCGTGAAATAAGGTACCCAATGCCAATAATATTCAGCGGTTTTACTCCCGGAATACGTGGTTTGCCTCTCGGAATCACGGGATAGGTGATGCTATTGAAGTAGCTCTGCCACTCCCTAAGATGGTGGTTAGTTTATAGTTTGGCTCACGATTTTGTAACTCAAACATGAAAACAATGTGTCCGTTTGCTAATGTGTCTTCAAGTTTGCTTCCGTGAACACTTGGCAAGGCAATGCGTACAGCGGGTTAGGTTTTCGGAAGGTATCGTCTTCGGTAAAAAGAGTGACTTTATAACAACTGAAAATGTTTACCGCCGGCTTGACAACCAACTTTAATACTCATGCCGTGAATTGAGGCGTCAATTGCCAATACCATTCTGCCGATTTACTCCAGGAATACCTCGTTTGGCTTTAGGATCAACAGGATAGGAGAAGCTATTGCTATAGCCGTTTGATCTTCAAACATGGTGGCAACGTTCTGGAAAGGTTTGACCACGATCCTCCTATTTATAGTGAAATTAATGTGCCCGTCTCAAAAGTGCTTACTACATTCTTCCCATGAACACGACGTTGTACTGTCAATACGGCGGGTTAGCATCTCCGAAGGTTGGGCCGTCGGTAAAATATTTGTCTGTATACGAATAGATATCATTTTACAACGGTTTGACGGTCTGCTTTAGTATTCAAACCGTGAATTAATATGCTATTGCCAATACAGTTCAGCGGATATATGCCCGGAATACCTGCTCATACTCATGCTAACACAGGTTAGATGATGTTATATCGAGTTCCTGTAGTTGTACACGGCAGCTCGAAGCGAAATTACTGCATGGTATCAGTTAATTTCTTATCCTTGATTGTGTACAATGTGCATTGTGTCCCAGTTTTCTATTTATTTATAGATGCTGCAATTTACTGTTGTTATATTTAGGTTCTTGTTCAAAATATTCAATTTTTATGTAAAAAAATTGTATTTCTTAGTAAAAGTGTCTTTGAAATTAGTTGAGTGTACGTTTATGACGTTATGTTCTAAAAAATACTGTTATTTTATATGATTGTCTGTATATGTACCTACGCAGCCGGAGCGACACGACAGGAGTGGTCTTGCAGTTGCGAAAGGCAGATCGGCGCTGCATACTGTATGGTCCTCGTTAATTTCTACAACCATAATATTGTACATTGTGCATTCTTTCGCAGCTTTCTATTTACTTATATATAATGTAATTTAATGATATGATATTTTCGATTAATTTGAAAATTTTCAATTTTTGGTTTAATAAATTGTATTTATTAGGAAGGTGCTTATGGAATTAGTTTAGTGTACATTGACGTCACTATTTTGTAAATCTTATTGCCATTTTATATTATTGTCTATATACGTACCAACGATTCCCGAGCCACACGACTGTAGTGATCTTGTAGTTGCGTTCGGTGCATCGAAGCCTCACCGTTGTATGGTCTTTCTTAATAATTTTAACATTAATATTGAACCGTATGCATTCTATCTTAGTCATCTATTTACTTTCATACACTGTTATTTACTTGTTATGGCATGTCCGATTTCGTCAAAATTATAAATTTTTCGTTTAAAGGTTTGTAATCCTTAGTAAAAGTGTCGTGGGGATTACTTGAGTATACGTTTGTGACATTATTTTGTTAAACTTATTGTTATTTTATATGAATTTCACTATACACAACTACGCTACAATTCGCGACACGATTGAGAGTTAGCCTTGTAGTTGCTTTCCGTAGATGGAAGCGTCACCACTGGATGGTCTTCGCTAATTTCACTAACCTTGCTATAGTACCGTATGCATTTTGTCCCAATCTTCCATTTATTTATACATGCAGTAAACTACTGTTGTGGTATGTTCAATTTTTAGTATCAAAAATTGTATTTTTTAGGAAAAGGGTGTTTGGAATTAATTGAGTGAACGTTTATGGCATTATATTGTTATACGTACTGTTATTTTATGCGAGAGTCTGCATACATACCTACGTTTCCGGAACGACGCGCCTGGCGGGGCCTAGTAGTTGCGTACGGCATAACGTAGCGGCACTACTTCATGGTCTGCGTTAATTTCTTAAACCTTCATTTTGTACCACATGCATTTTTACCCAGTCCTCCATTTATTTATATACACTGCAATATAGTAATGTCATATTTTCGATTTTTTTTTTTCAAATTTCAAATTTTTAGTCAAAAGACTGCATTGCTTATTAGAAGTGCCTTTGGAATAAATTAGGTGTACGTTTGAAACAATATTTTGTTAAATTCTTTGTTATTTTGAATGACTGATGGCATACGCTCCTACATTGACAGAGAGACACCACTGGCGAAGTCTTGTAGTTTCGTGCGGCAGATCGGTGAGGAGTACTGGATAGTCTTTGTTAACTTCTTCATCCATAATATTGTACGGTATGCATTCTTACGCAGCTTTCTTTTTATTTTAACATGCTGTGATTTACAGTTATCATATTTTCGATTTTTTTTTAGAATTTCGTAATCTTTGTTCAAAAAGTTGAGTTTCTTAAGAAAAGTGTCGTTGGAATTATTTGTGTGTACGTTTATGACAATTTATTAAGTTCTTAGGTATTTTATAGGATTGTATCTATACGCATCTGTTTCATCGGCCCGGCACGGCTGCCATGGTCTCGTAGTAGCGATCATTACATCGGTGCGTCACTGCTGTATGCTCTTTGCACATATTTTTAACCTTAATATTGTACAATATTAATTCTTTCGTAGTCATGTATTAAATTTCATATGCTGTAATTCACTGTTATGGTATTTTCGACATGTGGTAATTATAAATTTTTGTTTAGGGATTTGTAATTCTTAGTAAACATGTGTATGGAAATAGTTGATTGTGCATATATGAAAATATTCTGTCAAGCTTGTTGTTACATTATAGGATTGTCTATGTGCATACCTGCACCGTTTGCGCGACACGACTGGCGAGGTCATGCAGTTGCTTACGACAGAACGAAGCGACGCTACAATAATGTTTTTAACGTTGATATTGTACAGTAAGAATCTTTTCCCAGTTTTTCATTTATTTGTATTGGGATCAGAACCATTGTTACACGAGAAAGCGATGACCATCCAGTATGCCGCTCTGATCTGCCGTACGCAACAACAAAGCCACTACAGCCGTGTCTTCCCAAACGCGTAGGTGCGCATACAGGCAACAGTATGAAATAACAGAAAGTATAGCAAAATATTATCATAACTGTTCACTTATATAATTCCAATTATACTTTTAATAAGAAATGCAATTTTTTTAATTAAAAATTGGAAACATCGGAGGAAATTAAGGATATCGTAAGAATAAATTACGGTATTTCTAAATAAACAGAAAATTGCGAAGACTGAATACGGTACAACATTGTTTTTAAAGGAATTAACGACGACCATCCAGTTGTGCCGCTTCGATCAGCCGTTCGCGACAGCAAGACCTCGCCAGTCGTGTTGCTTCGGCTGCGTTGGCACCTATACGTCCAATAACGTAAAACAACGATAGGTTTAGAAAAATATCTCGTCAAACGTGCACTCAACAAATTCCATTGACACTTTTTCTAAGAAATACAGTTTCTGAAATTAAAGACTAGAAGGTATGAAACAAATCGAAAATATCCTAAATGAAAATTGCAGTATGTAGAAATAAATAGAATCCAGCCTATCAATGCTTACGATACATTGGTAGGGATGAAGAAGAGACGTGGTCCATACGCTATTGTCGCTTCCGATCTGCCTACGCAACTACAAAGCTTCCACATTCGTGTCGTACCGGTAGCGTAGGTACGTGTACAGGCAATCAAATAATACAGGCCACAAATTGATCTAAATAATGTCATAAACGTACCCCCAGCAAATTCCAAAGACACTTTTACTAGGAAATACAATCATATATACTGAAAGTTGACTATTTGAAAAAAAATTGTATATATAACAGTTAATTATAGTATGTAGAAGTAAATCGAGAACTGCGAATGAATCCTTACGGTACAATATTAAGGATAAAGAAACTAAGAATGTACATAGGGTATAGTCGCTCCGCACTACCGAACGCAACTGCAAGTGCACTCCAGTTGTGATGTTCCGTCAGCTTAGGTACGTACACAGACTATCATACACAACAACAATTAGTTAAACAAAATAATGTCATAAACGTACACTCACCTATTTCCAACGGCGGATTTAACAGGAAATACGATTTCTTACAATGGGAATTGGAAATTTTAAAAATAAATCGAAAATATCATTGCAGTAAATTAAAGAACGTATAAAATAAATGAACCAATTGGGAAAGAACGCATACAGTTTAAAATCATGGGTTACAGAAATTAACGAAGATCATCCAGTATGCCGCTCCTATCTGCCGTGCGCACCTACAAGGCCAGTCCAGCCGTATCACGCCGGAAACATAAATACATTTTCAGACTATCATTTAAATAACAACAAATTTATCGAAATATTTTCATATACGTGCACTCAAGTATTTCCATGGACACTATACCTATAAAATACAATTTTTGATGTAAAAATTTGAAATTTTGAAAAGAATCGAAAATATTATAACAGTAAATTACAGTATATCGAAATAAATAGGAAACAGCGAAGGAGTGCCTACGGTACAATATCAAGCCTAAGGAAGTTAACCAATGCCATATAGTAGTCTCGCGCCTATCCACTGTACGCAACTACTTGCCCGCTCCAGGCGTGTCGCTCTGGAACCGTAGGTACGTATACAGACAATCATGTAAAATAACAGTAAGTTCAACAAACTAATGTCATAAACATGCGCTGAACTCGTTCCAAAGACTCTTGTGTGCAGAAATACAATTTTTTCAACTAACAATAGACAACTTGGAAAAAAATTGTAATCAGCATAACAGTAAATTTCAGTGTTTGTAAATAAATATAAAAATCATAAACAACTGTTTGCGATTCAAAAGCATGTCTTATGAAATTAATTGAGACCATACAGTAGGGTTGCTCTATCTGCCGTACCATCATTCACTATTCGAATATTAAAGCAGGAGGCTAAGCCATTGTGGAACTGTACCCATTCGTATACAGTCTAACTTTTTACTGTAGGCCATTCCTTCCGAGAAGCAAGCCCGCTATATTGGGGGTATTACTTCGTGTTCCGAGTAGAAAATTAGTAGACATTTTAGTGATGGGCACCGTAATTTCGTGCACAGATTAGGAGATCGGGACACAGACTGATCATGAACATTAACGCCCCCTTTTATAATCGACCGGCCAAATGAATAACATCACTTATCCCGTGATTCCGAGAGTCATCCCAGGAAAACCGAGAAGCAAGTCCTCTAAACACAATTGGGAGTAGATACCTTATTTCGCAGTTTCAATATTAATATAGAGCGTCATACTGTTTGAGAACGTTTCCAATAGGTATAATGTCTAACGTTTTAGCGACGACCTTACTCTCCGAAAAACTAACCAGCTGCATCGAGAGTATAACTTCGTGATCAGAGTTACAAATAAGTTTATATTCTAGTGGATGGTTCCTTAATTTCCGGTATGAATAAGAGGATCTAGCGCAAACCGTTGGAAAACGACACCAATTGGTATAGAGTCAAGCGTTTCACCGAAGTCCATACCCGCAGAAAACCTAGCCCGCTGTATCGACAGTATAGCGGCGTGTCCAACGGAACGAATTAGCATACATTTTAGTGACGGTCGCCTTAATTTCATGTATAAATAAGATGATGGGTAAGCATACTGTTCCAGAACGATACTTCGTTCTATGAGATTCGCACAGCTATGTCATTAGCATCACCAATCCTGTGATTTCGAGATTCGAGACGGATATTCCGGGAGTGAATCCGCTGTTCAGTATGGGCAATGGACACCTTAATTTTAGTTAGGAATATTAAAGTAGGGAGTCAAACAGTTGAAGAACATTATTAATTGGTAAAATGTCCTTCCTTTCACCGAATTTATTACCATCCTAGAACATATTACGCAGTAGCGAGTGTCACGCTTAGTGCTCACGGAATCATGTTAGTAGATATTTTTGCAGTCGGACACATTACTTTCGTGTAGGAATAAAATAATCGGTAGTCAAGCCGTTCGAGAAGTTCCCCACATTCTTTGGGAGTCGAACGGCTATGAATATAGCTGCTCCTATCCTGTGATTCCGACAGCCAAATCAGATATTCCGGGAGTCAATGCGCTGAATTATATAGGCAATTGATACCATAATTCACGCTATGGGTAATAAGGTAGACCATTATACCGTTGTAGAACGTTACCTATAGATGTAGGGTCAAACTTTAGCCAGAATGCTTTACCATCCGAAAACTAACCCGCTGTAACGAGAGCATAACACCGTGTTCAGAGGAACACGCTAGTATACATTTTAGTGACTCCCACCAGAATTTCATGCGTGAATTAGAAGGTCAGGAGTCAAATGCTTCGGGAACGTTAGCACCATCATTTTGAGACGAACGGCTAAGTCAGTAGCTACACCTATCCTGTGATTCCGAGAGTAAAATCAGGTATTTCGGATGTAAATCCGCTGGAAAGTATTGGCAATAGACAACATAAACCACGGATTCAATATTAAAAAAGAGCGTCAGACCGTTTGAGGAGGTTACCAATTGCAATAACTTCAAATGTTTTATCGGTGACCTACCCTTCCGCGAACCACACCGGCTTCATCGAGAGTATAAGTTCGCGCCCAGGGAACGAAATTCGCATTCATTTCAGCAACGGGTACCTTAACATTATGTATGAGTCAGACGATCGATTGTCAAACCGCTCGAGAACGTTGCCACCTTACGTGAGAGACGACATGCTATGCTAATAGCTTCACGTATCCAGTATATCCAAAAGACAAACCACGAATTCCGGGAGTAAGACCGCTGAATAGTATTGACATTAAGCACCTTAATTCGCAGTGGGAATATGCATGTAGGGCGTCACTCCTGTTGAGATCGGTATCAATTTGTATGAAGACTAACTTGTTACTGAAAACATTACCCTCCGAAAGCTTAACGCGATATATCCAAAGTATAACATGGTGCTCAGTGGCAGAAATTAGTTAACATTTTAGTGACTGGCATCATAATTTCCTGTATGAATTTGAAGATTGAGGGTCCATCCGTTCGAGAACGTTATCGCCTCCTTTGAGTGTCGCACGGATAAGACAGTAGCTTCACCTGTTCCGTGATTCCGAATGACAAACCAGGCACTCCGAATGTCAAGAAACAGTACCCTGTTCGTAATGGACACCTGAATTCGCGGTATGAATATTCAGGTGCGGAGTCTATCCCTTGTAGAACGTAACATATTGGAATAATGTCGAAGGCTTTAGTGAATACCTTTCCATCCATGAACCTAGACCGCTACATCGAGAGTATAACATCGTGTTCAGAGAATAAAATTTTTGTTCCTTCCTGTGACGGGCGCCTTAATTTCATGTATGTATTTGAAGATCGAGCGCGAAGCCGTTCGAAAACGTTACCACCTCCTCTGCGAGTCGAAGGGCTAAGTCAATAGCTTCACATATCCTGTTATCCCGAGATTCGAAGGATTCATTCCTGGAGTAAACCCGCTGATGAGCATTGGCAATAGAGCCGTTAATTCACGGTATGTATATTATAGTAGAGAGTCCAGCGGTCGGGGAACATTACCAATTCCGATAGAGTAAATTTTTACGGAAGACATTACCTTCCGAGAACCAAACTCGCTGTGTCAAAAGTATAACTTTGTGTTCGGAGATACAAATGATATACATTTTAGAGTCGGGCACCTTTATTTCATGTGCGAATTAGAAGATCGAGGGCCAAACCGTTTGAGAACGCCACCACCTTCGCGGACAGACGAACGACTCAATCAAAAGCTACAACTGGCCTGTGATTCCGAGGGACAGACCAGGTATTTCGGGCGTCAATCCATAGTGCAGTATATCCGATCGATACTATAGTTCGCAGTGTGAATATTAAGGTAGGGAGTCAAACGGTTGTAGAACAATACCTATTGATACAGTGTCAAACCTTCACCGATGGCCTTACCTTGCCAAATGCTTACCCGCTGTATCGTGAGTGTGACATCGAGTTCAATGGATCAAATTAAGATAGATTTTCATTTCGGGCGACATAACGACATCTATGAGTTAGGAGTTCGAGTGTTATACCGTTTGAGACCGTTACTGCGCGCTTTGACAGTCGAACGTATAATTTAATAAGTTCACATATCCAGTCATTCGGAAAGCCAATCCAGGTATTACGGGTGCAAATTGGCTGAACAGTATTGCCAATATACACCATAATTCGCGGACTGAACATTAAAATAGAGCGTCATACCTTTCGAGAACGTTACCAATTGCTATAAAGTCAAACATTTTACGGAAAACCTTACCCTCCGTAAAACAAAGCCACTGTATCGAGAGTATATCTTCGTGTTCAGAGAAATACATTAGATTACATTTTAGAAATAGGCACCATAGTTTCATGCATGAAATACAAGATCGAGTGTCAAACCGTTCCAGAACGTTATCACGATGTATGAGAGAAGCACAACTGAATCATTTGCAACACCTACCTGATATTCCGAGAGTCAAACCAGGTATTCCGGGAGCAAATACGCAGAACAGTATTCGCAATAGGCACCTTAATTCATGGATTGAATATTAAAGCAGTGCATCAAACCGGAGTGGAGGTTTACCTATTTCTATAGATTCAAACATTTTACAGAACACCTTACCTTCCTAAAACGTACTCCGCTGTATCGAGTGTATAACTTCTTGCTCGGAGAAGAAAGTTAGTATGAATTATAGTGACAGGCACCATAATTTCATGTATTATTAGCAGATCAAGTGTCAAACCGTCCGAGAACGTTACAACTTTCCATGAGAGACGAACGCCTATGTCCATAGCTTGACCTATTCCAATATTCTAAGAGTCAAACCATGTATTCCGGAGTAAATGCTACTAATTTGCTACCTTGAAAACTGAGCAAGGCACTTGCTGCAGCGGAATGGGTTTCTTGGTAGGTATGGCCTACGGAATAAAATTTGACGGCGTACGAATAGGTAACGTTCTACAAAGATGTGACTTTAATAATCGAATCGTGAATTAATGTGTCTGTTGCCAATACCTTTCAGCGGATTTAATCCCCGAATGCCTGGTTTTAATTTCGGAATCACAGTATATGTGAAGCTGCTGACTATGCCGTTCGTCTCTCACAGAGGTTGGCACCGTTCCCGGACAGCTTCACACTCAATCTTCTAATTCATACATGAAGCTAAGGTGCCCATCAATGAAATGAAGACTAATTCCTTTCTCTGCACACGAAGATATACCCTCGATGAGGCCGGAAAGATTCGGGGAAGTTAACGCCATCGCTAAACGTTTGACTTTGTACCAATTGGTAACGTCCTAAAACGGTTTGACGCTCTCCTTTCATATTCAAACCGCGAATTGCGGCGTCTATTAGTAATACTGTTCAGCGGATTTACTCCCGGCATACCTAGTTTTACAGTCGGAATCACAGGACATGTTAAGCCACTGAATTGGCCGTTCAATTCTCGCAGAAGGTAGTAACGTTGTCGAACAGTTTGACCATCGATATCTTAATTCATACATGTATTTAAGGTGCCGTCACTGAATTGTATACTAGTTCGTACCTCTGAACACGGTTTTATACTCTCGCTACAGCGGGTTTTATTTTTGGATGGTAAGACATTCTGCAAGACATTTAACTATTGTCCATACTGTTCAGCGGATTAACTCCCGGAATACCTGGCTTGACTTTCGGAATCATAGGACTGATGGAACATTTGACATAGCCGACCAGTTCGGAAAAAAGATGGTATCGTTCTCCAACGTATTGACACTTGATTTTCCTATTCATACATGCAATAATGTTGTACATATGCTAAAATATCTACTAATTTGTTTTCGTGAACACTAAGTGAGACAACTGCTACTTCGTTGTTGGTTCTAGGAACGTAAATTATTCGATGGGACGTTTGAATTTATACCAGTTGGCAACGTTCTCGAACGATTTGCCGCTCCTCTTTAATATTCATACCGTGAATTATAGTTTCTATTGCCAATACAGGTCAGCAGATTTGTTCCTGGAATACCTGGATTGACTTTCGGAATCACAGGAGAGTTGAAGCTATTGACTTAGCCTTTCGTCTATCACATAATGTGGCAACGTTCTCGAACGGTTTGGCCCTCGATCTTTTAATTCATACACGAAGTTAACGTGCCTGTCACTGAAATGGATACTAATTTATTCCTCTGAACACGAGCTTATAATCTCGATGAAGCGGGTGAGGTTGACGGAATGTAAGTTCTTCGGTAACACGTTTGACTTTATAGCAGTTGGTAACGTTCGCAAACGGTTTGACTCTGTTCTTTAATATTTATACCATGAAATGGGTTGTACGATGGCAGTACAGTATACCGGATTTACGCGTGGATTAGCTCATTTGACTCTCGGAATTACAGGATACATACAGCTATTGACTTAGCGGTTAGACATTCAAAGGTGGTGGTAATGTTCTCGAAATGCATGACACTCGATCTTCTATTTCATGCATGAAATTCAGGCGCGCGTCGCTAAAATACATACTAATTTGAACCTCTGAACATCATGTTATACTATCGATACAGCGGGTTAGTTTCCCAGAGTGTAAGGCATTCAGTACGGCTTTTAATCGTCCACGGATAGGTAATGTTCTGCAGCGACATGACGGCCTGGTTTTAATATTTAAACCGTGAATTGAGGTGTATACTGCGAATACTGTACATCGCATTTACTCACGGAATATCTGGTTTAACTTTTGGATTCACAAGGTATGTGGAGCTATTGACATAGCTGTTCGTCTCTCACAAAAGGTGTTAACATTCTCAGGCGGTTTGACCCTCGATCTTTTAAATCATGCATGAAATTATGGTGCTCGGCTCTGAAGTGAATACTTATTTTGTTCTCTGAACAAGAAGTTATACTCACGAAACGGCGGGTTAGCTTCTCCGAACGTAACGTTATTGGTAAAGTGTTTGACTCTAGAACAACTGGGAAAACGCTGTACAACGGTTTGAAGGTCTGCTTTTATATACAAACCCTGAATTGTGGCGTCTGTTGCTAATATTGTTCAGCGGATTTACAACAAGAATACCGGGTATGGCTATCGGAAACACAGGATATGTGAAGATATTGTCTTAGCCGTTTGTATCTCAAAGAGGGTGGTAACGTTCACGAACTGTTTTAACCACGATCTTCTAATTCATACAGGTATTAAGGTACCTGTCACAAAAATTTTCACTAATTTGTTCCTCTGTAAATGATGTTATATTCTCTATACAATGAGTCCGGTCCTCGGACGGTAAGGCCTTCGGTAAAACGTTTGATTTTATAACAATTGTTAACTCTCTCAAATGGATTGACGTTCTACTTTTATATCAACCGGTGATATAAGGTGTCTGTTGCCAATACTGTTCGCCAGACTTACTTCCGGAACACCTGGTTTGCCACCGAGGGTCACAGGATAGATGAAGTTATTGACTTAGCTGATCGTCTCTGAAGGAAGGTGGTAACGTTCTCGAAAGATTTGACCCTCGAGTTTCTAATGCACATATCGAAACTAGGTGTGTCACTGCTATAATATCTACTAATTTGTTTTCGTGAACAGTAAGCAAGACATACATAATAGCGGGATAGGATCTAAGATCGTTATGCATTCGGTAAAAAGAATGACACTCTGTAAATTCGCAATTTTCTCCGACGGATTGACCTTCTAATTAATATTCAGACCGTGAATTATGGTGTGTATTGGCAATACTGAACAGCAGATTGACTGCCAGAATACCAGATTTGACTATCGAAATCACAGGATAGTTGTAGCTATAGACTCAGGCGTTCGTCTCCCAAGGAAGGTGGGAGGGTCCTCAATCGGTTTGACTCCCTGTTATTACATTCATACATGAAAGTAATGTGTCCGTCCGCTAATATGACTACTAATTTGTTTCCGTGGGCACGAAGCATGACACAGGCTACAGCGAGATATGCTCTATGAAGGTAATGTATTCGCTAAAAAGAAGCACTCCATACCAATAGGGAACGATCACAAACTGTGCGACGCTATATTTTAATATTGAAATCGTGATTTAAGGCGTCTATTTCTAATCCATTTCAGGTGATTTACTCCCGGAATACCTGGCTTTACTCGCGGAATCAAACGATAGGTGAAGCTACTATCATAGCCGTTCGTGTTTAAGGAATGTAGTAATGTTTTCGAATGGTTTTACACTCGATCGTGTATTTCATACATGAAGTCAAGATGACCGTAACTAAAATGTAAAATATTTTGCTTCTATGAACACGAAGATATACTCTAGACACAGCGGGATATCATCACGGAAGCTAAGGCCTTTGGTAGGAAGTTTGATTCTATACCAATACGCAACGTTCTTTCACGGTTTGACACTCTACTTTGCTGTTCATACCGCGAATTAAGGTGTCTATTGCCAATACTGTTCAGCGGGTTAACTCCTGGAATGCCAGGCGTCACTCTCGGAATCACAATTATAGGTAAAGCTATTGACTCTGCCGTTCGGCTCTCGAAGTAGTTGGCAACGTTCTCGATTGGTGTGTCCCTAGATCTCCTAATTTATACATCAAATAAAGGTTCCCTCACCGAAATGAATACAGTTTGTTTCTCTGTACACGAAGTTATTCTCTCGATACGGCAGGTTGTGTTCTGAGAATGTAAGGTATTCCGTAAGAAGTGTGCTTCTGTACCAATTTGTATCGCTCACAAACGGTTTGACGTTCTTCTTTAATATTCAAACCATGAATTATGGAACATATTGTCCATACTGTTCTGCGTATATACTCCGGGAATATCTGATTCGACGCTCGGAATCACATGACAGCTGATGTGTCAGGAACATGTCCGTTAGTAGTTTTGCACTGTGCATTGGCTCCTGGAATACGTGACCTGACCCTCGGAATCAGTGGATAGGTTAAGCTGTTCGACTTAGCTGTGCAAATCTCACAGAAAGTAGTAACGTTCTGCAACACAATGCCTATCGATCTTTTTATTCATACATGAAATGAAGGTGCCCGGCTCTAAAAGGAATAATATATTATTCTCCTGAACAAGAACATAGATTATCGATACAGCAGGTTAGGGTATCGGAAGGTAATGTCTGCGGTAAAAAGTTAGACGCTATACCAATAGGTTAGGTTCGACTAATATTTGACATTCCTGGACATTCCACTTTAATATTAATACCGTGAATTAATGTGTTCATTGGTAATACCGCACTGTGGGTTCACTCCCGGAATACATGGTCTGACCTACGGAATGACAGGATAGGTGTATAGACTGACTTAGCAGTTGCACTCTCGAAGGAGATGGTAACATTGTCGAACCGTGTGTCCCTCGACCGTCCTGTCCATATATGAAAATAAGGTGCCCGTCTGCCAAAATGTCTACTAATTTGTTCGGTGAATACTGAGCAAGACAATAGCTTCAGCGGAATGGGTTCTCGGAAGGTAAGGCCTACAGTAGGCTCTAAGCCAATTCGTAATGTTCTACAACGGTTTGCCTCTGCATTTTATTTAAACTAGGAGGTATGGTGTATAAAGCCGATATTGTATAGCGGATTTGCTCCCGGAATACCTGTTTTGACATTCAGAATCATACTATAGGTTAAGCTTTTGACTTACCCGATCGGCTGTAACAGAAGGTGGCAAGGTTCTCGAGAGGTTTGACACTCGATCTACTAATTAATACATGATATTAAATTTCCCGGCACTAAATTGTATAATAATTTGTTTCTGTGGAGAGGAAGTCACAAGCTACGTACAGCGGGACAGGTTCTCCGAAGGTAAGGCCTTCTGTAAAATGTTTGGCTCTATACCAATTGGTAACGAACTTAAACCGTTTGATACTGTACTTTAATATTCGTACCGTGAAATCAGGTGTCTTTTGCCAATATATTTCAGCGTATTTATTCCAGGCATACCTATTCTGACTCTCGGAATCACAGGATCGGAGAACGTAATGACTAAGGTGTGGAACTCCCAATAAGGTGGAACCGTTCTCGCACGGTTGGACTTCGATATTCATATATATGCATGAACATAAGGTGTCCGTCTGCTAAAATGTCTACTAATTTGGAAACATGAAAAGTACGGAACACAGTCGCTGCTGCGGGTTAGGTTCTCGAAAGGTATGGTACTGGGTAAAAAGGACGACTTTATACCAATCAGTAATGTTCTTCATCGGTTGGACATTCAACCTTAATATTCATACCGTGAATTAAGGTGTCTATAGCAAATACTGTATAAAGCATTTACTCCGGGAATACCTGATATGACTCTCGGATTCAAAGGATAGGTGAAGGTATTGTCTTCTCCGATGGACAATCAAAGGGGGTGATAACGTTCTCGAACGGTTCGACCATCGATCTTCTAATTCATACATGAAGTTACGGTGCCCGACACTGAAATAAATATTAATTTCGTTCTCAGGCCATTATGTTATACTCTCGATAAAGCGGGTTAGTATTTCAGAACGTAAAGTCTCCAGTAAAACGTATGACTTTATAGCAATACGTAACATACTCAACCGGTTTGACGTTCTACTTTACTATTCAAACCGTGAATTATGGTGTCTATTGCCATTACCCTTCCAGAACGTTACCACCTTCATTGAGGCTCGAACGCCTGAGTCAATATCTTCACCTATAGTTGTGATTCCGGAAGTCGAACCATGCATTCCGGGAGTTAATCATCTGATCAGTGTTAGTAATACACTTAATTCACTTAATACTACGCACAGTCTCAATCCGTTGTAGATCGTTACCTATTCGGATAGAGTCAAATATTTTACAGAAGTCCTTACCTTCTGCGAAACACACCCGACGTATAGAGGGTATAACTTCGTGTTGAGAGAAATACGTTTGTATACATATTAGTGATGGGCATCATAATGTTATGTATAAAGAAGAAGATCGAGCGTCAAACCTTTCGGGCCCGTTATTACCTGCTATGAGATTAAAACCTTTAAGCCAAGAGCCTCATATATCCTATCATTCCGATAGTCAAACGAGATATTCCGGGTGTAAGTATTCTGTATAGTATTGGCAATAGAAACATTAATTCCGTATTGAATATTAAAATAGACCGTCAAAATGTTTGAGAACGTTACCAATTGCTTTAAAGTCAGACGCTTCAACAAAGGTCATACCCACTGAAAAACTAATCTGCAGTTTCGAGAGTATAACTTCGTGGTCAGAGAAAGAAATCTGTATTCATATCAGTGACGGGCACGCTAACTTCATGAATGAACTAAAAGAACGATGGTTCAGAGACAATACAATCTTCTGTGAGAGACGAACAGCTAAGTCAATAGTTGCAGCTATCCTGTTATTCGGGGAGGCAAACCAGGGATTCCGGATGTAAATCCGCTGAACTGTATGGTAAATAGGGAGCTTAATTCAACGTCCCAATATTAAAAGCAGGCCGTCTAGCCGTTGTAGACTATTGCCTATATGTGTAGGGTCAAACTTGTTACAGAATGCCTTCACCTACGAAAGATTAACTCGCTGTATCGGGAGTATAACACCGTGTTCAGGGGTACGAACTGGTATACATTTATTGGCGAGAACCCTTGTTTCGTGCAGGAATTACAAGATCGAGAGTCAAACCGTTCGAGAAAGTTATCACCAACTTTGAAAGTCTCAGACATAAGTCAGTAGGTGCACGTATCCTGTGATTCCGAGAGGTAAATCAGGTATTCCAGAAGTAAATGCGCTAAACGGTATTGGTAATTCACACCATAACCACCGGTATGAACATTAAAGAACAGAGTCAAACCGCTGGAGCACGTTACGAATTGGTATAACATCATACTCAGTACCGGATACCTTACCTTTCCTGAACATATGCCGCTGTATTGTGGGTATAACTTCGTGTTTAGAGAAAGAAATGAGTATACATTTTAGTGGCGGGCACCTTAATTTCATGTATGAATACGATGGTCGATTGTCAAACCGTTTGAGAACGTTTCCACGTTCTTTGATAGTCGAACGCTTAAGTCAGTTGCAACACCTATCCTGGGATACGAGAGACAAACCAGGTACTCCGGGAGTAATATGCCTGTAAATTATTAGCAACAGACACCTTAAATCACGGTTTGAATATTAAAGTATTACGTGAAACCGTTTGAGAATGTTACATGATGGCATAAAGTCAAAAGTTCTACCGAAGACTTTTCCCTCCATGAAACTAAACCGCTGCAGCTTGTGTCATGCTCAGTGCACACGGAAACATATTAGTAGACATATTAGCAGGCAGACACCATATATTCACATATGAATCGAATGACCCGGAGTCAAACCGTTCGACAACGTTAGAACCATCTTTGAGAGTCGAACGTCTAAGTCAATTGCTACACCTTTACTGTGTCAAACCAGGTATTCCGGGTCTAAATCCGCTGCTCAGCATGGGCGGTATACACCAAACCACATGGCATAAATATTAATGTGCAGTGTCTAGCCGTTGAAGAACGTTACGAATTGGCATAGAGTCATACTTTTTACCGAATACCTTCCTTTCCGAGAACCTAACACGCTGTAGCGAGTGTCTCGCTGATTCTTCACGAAAATAAATTAGAGGACAGACACCACATTTTTGTGTATAGATATCAACAACCAGACTAAAAGATTTCGAGAAAGATACCACCATCTTTGAGATTCAAACAGCTCAGTCAATAGCTTCACCTATCCTGTGATTCGGAGATTCAAGCCAAGTGTTCAGTGAGTAAATTGGGTGAAGATTATTGCCACTAGACACCTTAATTCACGGTTTGAATAGCAAAGTAGGGCCTGAAACTGTTTGACAACGTTACCAATTCCTATAAAGTCAAACCCTTCACCGTAAGCCTCACCATCCGTCAAACTCGGACGCTTCATAAAGAATATAACTTCGTGTTCAGAGAACGAAATTACTATTCATTTCTGTGACGGGCACTTTAACATCATGTATGAACTGGATGATCGAGGGTCAAGCAGATCGAGGACGTAACCACCCTCTATGAGAGTCGAGCGGCTAAGGTTATCGCTTCTGCCGTCCTGTGATTCCTAGGGTCAAAGCTGCTTTTCAGGGAGTAAATCCGCCGAATGGTATTGGCACTAGACGTATTAATTCACGGTGTGAATATTGCGGTAGAAGGTCAGTCCGTCGGAGAACATTACCAATTGGTGTAGAGTCATTGTTTTCACAAAATACATTGCCTTTCTAGAACCTAACCCGCTGTAGCGAGTGTCATACTTAGTGCTCACGGAAATAAATTGGTAGACATTATAGCAGAGGCACACATTATTTTGATATATGAATTAGAAAATCGAGGGTCATGCTGATTGAGAACGATGCCACCTTCTGTGGGAGATGAATGGCTACGTCATCAGCTTGACCTATCCTAGGAACGAGACAGTCAAAATAGGTATTCAGGGTGTAAATTCGCTGTACAGTATTCGCAATAGACACCGTAATTCATTGTATGAATGTTAGAGTTGAGCGTCAACCTGTTCGAGAACGTTATCAACTGTTATAAAATCTGTCGTTTTATTGAATAAATTACCTTCCTAGAACCAATCCCAACATAGCGATTGTCTACATTGGTGTTCATGTAAACAAATTAGTAGATGTTTTAGCAGACGGACAGCATAATTATATGTATGAATCGGAAAGTCCAGATTCAGTCCGTTCGAGAACGATACAATCGTTTTTCACAACAGAACGGCTAAGTCAACATTTTCACCAATGTTGTTATTCTGCGATTGGAACCCGGCATTCCGGGAGTCAATCCATAGTGCAGTATCACCAATTGCCATATCAATTCTCAGTACGAATATTGGTGCCGAGCGTCAGTCCCTTCGAAAATGATATCACTAGCTGTGGTGTCGAAGCTTATACAGAAGATCATCCCTTCCGGGGAAGAGCACCCGCTGTATCGAGTGTATAAATTCGTGCTCGGAAAAAAAATTTGGTATACATTTTATGGAGTGACAGCTGAATATCATTTATGAAATAGAAGATCGTGGGGTCATACCGTTCAAGAACGTTGCACTTTGACGAACGGCTAAGTCAACAGCTTGACAAATCCTGGGAATCAGAGAGTCAAACCAGATATTCCGGGAGCAAATACGCTGAACAGTATTGCCAATAGGTACCTTCGGTCAATGTTGGAATATTAAAATAGAAACCGATTTAGAACGTTATCAATTGGCATAAAGTCAAACACTTACCGAAGGCGTCAACTTCCGCGAATCTCACCGACTTCATCAAGAGCATACCTTCGTGTTCAGAAAAGGAAAATAGTTTTCATTTCAATGACGTGCACCATAACTTCATGTATGAGCTAGATGATCGAGGGTCAATCGGCTCGAGAACGTTGCCACCTTCTGTGAGAGACGAACGGCTAACTCAATAGCTACACATGTCCTGCGATTCCGAGGGTAAAGCCAGGTATTCCGGAAGCATGTCCGCTGAACAGTATTGGCAATATACACCGTTATTGACGGATTGAACGTTAAAGTAGAGCCACAGACCGTTTGAGTGCGTTTGAAATTGGTATATAGTCAAACGATTTACCGATGACCTTGCCCGCCGAGAATCTATCCGCTGTATTGAACGTTTAACTTCGCGTTCCGAGAAAGAAACTGGTATACATCCCTCCGTCGCGAACCTCAATTTCA
Source organism: Lasioglossum baleicum (assembly GCF_051020765.1). Classification (NCBI taxonomy): domain Eukaryota; kingdom Metazoa; phylum Arthropoda; class Insecta; order Hymenoptera; family Halictidae; genus Lasioglossum; species Lasioglossum baleicum. Next base: position 27,005 of record NW_027471250.1, read on the forward strand.
TCTTTGATGTAGAAGATCGGGCGTCAAACCGTTTGCGCACTTTACCACATTCCTTGATGCTCGAACGGTTAAGCCAATAGCTTCAATTATCCTGTGAGTTCGAGAGTCTAACCTGGCATTCCGGTAGTTAATCGGCTGACCAATATTGGCATTAGACACCATAATTATCGGTTTGAATATAAATGTATATCGTGAAACCGATTGAGAGCGTAACTAATTGGTATAAAGGCTAATGTCTTATTGAAGACCTTACCCTTCGAAGAACTAACTCGCTTTATTGGGATTACAACACCGGGTTTGGAGGTACGAACTAGTATACATTTTATTGACGAGCTCCTTAATTGCATACACGCAATAGACGATCGAGTGTCAAACCGTTGAAGAACGTTACACCTTCTGTGAGGGACAAACGGCTATGCCAATTGCTTCACCTATCCAGTGATTCGGAGAGTCACACCAGGTATTGCTAAAGTAAAT
>NW_027471251.1:0-27474 GCF_051020765.1 Lasioglossum baleicum
TTGACCAAATGTTTGACTGTATATCAATAAATAGCGTTGTACAATGGTTTATCTCTGTTCATTAATATTTATATAGTGAAATAGCGCGTCCAATTCCAATAATGTACCGCGGCATGAGGCGCAGAATATCTGGTCTGTCTCTGGAAATTGCACGATAGGTGATGCTATGGTGATGCTATTCGGGTATCTGCGCGACATTCAAAGGAGGTGGTAACGTTCTGGAAGAGTTTTCCTCGCGCCTTCTAATTCATTAATGAAGCTAGGTGCCCATCACTAAATGTATACTAATTTGTTTCACTGGCCACGAAGTTGCCCTCTCGAAACCGCGGTTCTCGGGCTCCGAAGGTGAGGCCGTCGGTAAAATGTTAGACACTATACCAATAAGTAACATTCTTCAACGGTTGGACTATGTACGTCAATATTTATATAGAGAACTAGGGTCTCTATTGCCAATACTGTACAGCGGATTTAATGCCGGAGTACCTGGTTCTCCTCTTGGTATCACAGGATAAGTGAAGCCATTCGCTTAGCTGTGCCACTCTCAAGAATGGTGATTACGATCTCCAACGGTTTGTATTTTCGATTTTGCTACACATACATGAAAACTCGTTGTCCATCTGTCAAATGTCTACTGATTGGTTTTGGCGTGAACAGTAAGCAAGACACTCCCTACAGCGGTTTTGGTTCTCGGAAGGTAAGGTATTCGATATAAATAATGACCTTATACCATTTGATATTATTTTCCGACTCTTTGAATTTCCACCTTAGTTTTCAGTACGTCAATTAAGGTTTCTGTTAAGTGTACCCTTAAGCTGACTTAGTCCTGAAATACATGGGTTTGAATCCCGGAATCCACGAAGTAAATGAAGCTAGGGCATAGCAGTGCGACTGTCAGTGTGGGTGGCAACTTACTTGAACAGTTAGACCCTCGATCTTCTTATCCATATGAAATTAAGGTACCCGTCACTAAAATATTTACTAGTTTGGTTCACTGAACACGAAGATATACTCTCGAAGCGGCAGGTTACCTTCTCCGAAGGTAAAGCTATATGCAAAGTGTTTAACTCTATACCAATAGGTAACGTTCCGCAATGTTTGACGTCTGCTTTAATATTCAGACCGTGAAATAAGGTTTCTATGCAATACTGTCCGCGGATTCGCTCCGTCTGAATTGACTCTCGGAAACGCTGGAGACGTTAAGCTATTGATTTAGCCATTCGACTCGTAACGATGGTGATTTCTTTCTCGGACGGTTCGACCATCGACCTTCTAATCATGCATGAATCTAAGGTTTTCCATCACTATGCTCTATAGTAGTTTGTTCCTCTGAACACGATTTTATGCTCTCGATATAGCTGGTTAGGCTTCATGGAAGGTAATGTTGTCGGCAAAATGTTTGAGCCGATTCGAAGTTGTAACATTGTCCATCAAGCTGGAATCTCTGCTTTAATATCCATACCGTGAAGTAAGGTGTCTATTGCCAATGCCGTTCGGTGGATTTGCACCCCGAACACATGATTGATTCTCGTTGATACAAAATAGGCGAAGCTATTGACATAGACGTTTACTATCAAGGAAGGTGTTAACTTTCTCGATCGCATGACTCTCGATTTGGTTGTACCTAATGAAAATAACGTGACCGTCTGTTAAAGTGTCTATCAATTTGCTTTTCGTGAATAATAAGTATGGCAGTCCCTAGAGCAGGTAGGGCTCCTCGTAAGGTAAGGTCTTCGGTTGATAGATTTACTCCATACGACTGGGTGAAGTTCCACAATGATTTGATTCTGGTCTATAATATTCAGACCGTGAATTAATGTGTCTATTGCCAATACGCAATCAGCGGATGTACTCCAGGAATACCTGGTTTGACTCTCGAATCACAGGATATGTGTACTATTGACATAGCCGTTCTTCACTCACAGAAGGTTGTAACATTCACGAACAGTTTGACATTGGGTCACCAACTACATACATGAGGTTAAGGTGCCCGTCACTGAAATGGAGACAATTTTCTGACTCTGAAAACGAAGTTATACTCTCGATACTGCGCGATAGTTTTTCGGGGTGTAAGGTATCCAGTAAAACGTTGGACCTAAAGGAATTGGTAACGATCACAAACAGTTTGACGCACTGCTTCAATATTAAAAACGTGAATTATGGTGTCTATTGTCAATAGAGTTCAGCGGATTTACTCCCACAATATCTGGAGTTACTTTCGGAATCACAGGATGGGTTCGGCTATTGACTTAGATGTGTGACATTGAAGGAAGGTGGTAACGTTTCTCGAACGCTTTGACTCTCGATGTTGATATTAATACACAGACATGTGGTGGCCGTCCGCAAAAGTTTCTACTAATTAGTTTCCGTGAGCACAAAGCAAGACACTCGCTGCAGCGTGTTAGGTTCTCGAAAGGTAAGGTATTTGACAAATGAATTACTTTTATAGCAATTTGTAATGTTCTCCGTCGGCTTGACTCTCTACACTAATATTCGTGCCGAGAATTAGGATGCCTATTGCCACTACTGTTCGGTGAATTTACTCTAGAAATACCTGGTAGGACTCTCGGATTTACAGGATAGCTGAAGCTACTGACTTAACCATTTGTCTGTCAGAGAAGGTGGGAACGTTCTCGAGAGGATTGACACTCGATCATCTAATTCATATATGACGATATGGTGCCGACACTGAAATGAATACGAACTTCTTTCTCTGAACACGAAGTTATTCTCTCGATGAAGCCGAAGAGGTTCGCGGAAGATAAGAAGTTTGGTGATACGTATATTTTATAGCAATTGGTAACGTTCTCAAAAGGTTTCACGCTCTACTTTAACGTTTATACCGTGAATTAGGATGTCTAATTCCAATATAGTACAGCAGTTATTGCTCCGGAATACCTGATTTGACGTTCGGAATCATAGGAATAGTGACGCCATTGACGTGGCCGTACGATTCTCAAAGAGGTGCCATAGTTCTCGAAAGGTTTGATCCCGGATCTTGTAATTCATACATTGAATTAAGGTGCCCCTCTCTATAATGTATAGTAGCATGTTCCACGGAACACGATGATGTACTCTCGATATAGTGGATTAGACGTTCGGGAGTTATGGACTTCAGTATGACGTTTGTCTGCATACCCATTGGTAACGTTTTCAAATGGAGGGACACTCTACATTAATATTAAAACCATGTTTGCGGTGTCTAATGCCACAACTGTTCTGCTGACTGACGCTTGGTCTACCTAGTATCACAGCCGGAGTCATAGGATAAGTGCGTCTATTAACTAAGGCGATCGCGATTGTCAACTATGGTGGTAGTGCTCCGGAACTGTTTATCCTCGACTTTGCTACCCTTACATGTAACTATGGTGTCTATCTGCTAAAAGGTTTACTAATTTGTTTGCGTGACCACTAAGCGAGACACTGCCTGCAGCGGGTTAGGTTCTTGGATGGAAAGGTATCCGGTAAAAGCATTGACTTTGTACCACCTGGTTATATCTCCAACGGTTTGACTACCTACTTAATATTCGTAAGATAAGTTAAGGTGCCTATTGCCTATACTCAACAGCGTCTTTACTTCCGGAATACCTGTTTCGAAGCTTGGAATCACAGGCTAAGTGAAGCAATTGACTTAGTGGTGCGAATCAAACAGAAAGTTGCATCGTTCTGGAACAGCATGCATATTGGTCTTCTTATTCATACATGAAAAGAAGGTGCCCGTCACGAAACAGAATAATGGTTGTTTGCTTCATCACGAATTTCCATAATCGATACAGCAGGTTAGGGTAACGGAAGGTAATGTCTTCGGCAAAAAGTTTGACGATATGCCAATACATAACGTTCGGCAAAGATTTCGCAATCGACTTTAATATTCGAACCGTAAATTAACGCGACCATTGGAAATACTGCACTGTAGCTTCACTCCCGGAGTATGTGGTCTGACTCTCGGAATGACAGGATATGGTATCTATTGATTTCGCAGTTGGACTATAGAAGAAGGTGTTAACGTTCTTGCACCGTTTGTCACCCGATCGTCCTATTCATACATGCCAATAAGGAGTCCGTGTGCCGAAATATCTACTAATTTGTTCCGGTGAACAATAAGGACGCCATCGCTACGGCGGTATGGTATCTCGGAATGTACGGCATGCGGTAAAAAGTTTGACTCTATGCCAATTCGTTATGTTCGTCAACGGCTTCACTCTGTACATTAATATTTATACCTGGAGGTATGGCGCGTAAACGCCAATAATGTACAGCGGATTTAACTCCCTGAATAGCTGGTTTGGTCTCTCTCAATCGGAGGGTACGTGAAAATATTGACTTACTCGATCGTCTCTTTCACAAGATGGCAACGTTCACGAGCGGTTCGACCCTCGGCCTTTCAATTCATGCACGAAATTATGGTGCTCGTCACTCAAACGATACCAGATCCTAACTCTGAGCACGGTGTCATAGTCTCGATTCTGGGGTTCAGTTTTTCGGAGTGTAAGGCCTTCTTCAGGAAATTTTAACCCTACGTGAATTTGGAATGTCCTACAATGACTTGATGGCCTTGTTTAATAAGCACTCCGCGAATTAAGGTACCTATTGCCAATACACTTCAGCGGATATACTCTCGGATTACCTGGCTTAACTCCCGGAATCACAGCATAGGTGGAGCAATTGGCTTATCCGTTTGACTCTCAAGGAGGGTGGTTACATTCTCGAACGGTTTGGCCATCGATATTTCAAATCATACATGAAGTTAACGTGCGCGTCACTGAAATAAATACTAATTTCTTTCTATGACGCGAGGTTATACTCTCGACACGGCGAGTTTGCTCCTCCAAAGGTAACGCCATCGGCAATGTGTTTGACTTTATCCCAATTGGCAATACTCTCAAATGTTTGATACTTTACTTTTCAATTCAAACCGTGAAGTAAGGTGTCTATTGGCAATACTAATCAGCGGATTCACTGCATCAATACCTGGTTTGACTCTTCGTATCACTGGATATGATAAGCTATTGACTTAGACATTCGACACCCAAAGAACGGGGTAATGTTCTCAAAGGTTTTGACCCTCGATCTTCTAATTCATACATGATATTATGGTACCAGTCCCTAAAGTGAATACTAATTTTTCGCCTCTGAATACGTCGTTCTACCCTCGTTACACCGGGTTTGTTTCTCGAAAGGAAAGGCCTTGGGAAAAAGATTAACACTATATTAGTAGATAATGTTCTACAAGAGTTTGACGCTCTATTTTAATATTCATACCGTGAATGAACGTGTCCATTGGTAATACTGCACTGCGGATTGGCTTCCGGTATATCTGGTTTGGCTGTCGGAATCACATGATATGTGGAGCTATTGACTTAGCCGTTCGTCTCTCACAGACGGTGACAACGTTCTCTAGCGGTTTGACTCTCAACCTTCTAACACATACATGAAGTTATGGTGCCCGTAATTCAAATGTTTTCTAATTTGTTTCTCTTATCACGAAGTCATGCGCTCGATACTGCGGGATTCCTTCTCGGAAGGTAACGTAGTCTGCAAATAGAATGACTCTATAACTATTTGTAATGCTCCAAGACGATTTGACTTCCTACTTTAATGCTCATGTCGAGGGTTTACGTGTCTGTTGTCAATGCTGTACAGCGAATGTACTCCTAGTATGCCTGGTTCAACTATCGGTATCACAGGGTAGTTGAAGGTATTAACGTAGCTGTGCCACTCTCAAAGAAGGTGATTATGTCCTAGAATGGCATGCCCTCGATATTCCTATATATGCATGAAAATAATGCATCCGTCTGCTACAATGTATAATAATTTGAACACATGAAAACTAAGGAACACAATCGCTGCAACGGGTTGCGTTCTCGGAAGGCAGGTATTCGGTAAAGGAATGGCCTAATACGAATTGTTAATGTTAGCCGACGGTACGTCTCTATACTTTAATATTCATACACTGAATTAAGGTGTCTATTGCAAAATTGTTCTGCTCCTTTCCCCAGGAATACCGTGTTGACTCGCGGTATGACAGGATGTGTGAAGCTATTGACTTAGCCGTTCGTCTCTCGCAGAAGGTGGTAACGGTTTCCAACGGTTTGACACTCGAGCTTGTGATGCATTCATGAAATTAAGGTGCCCGTCACTAAAACCTTAACTAGTTCGTTCCTCTGAACATGGTGTTATACTCCCGATACACCGGTTCAGATCTTCGGGGGTTAAGCCATCTGTAATATGTTTAACGCTGCAGGAATAGGTGATGTCTACAACGGCTTGAAGGGATGCTTTAATATTCTAACCGTGAGTTGCGGTGTCAATTGCCAATGTTATAAAGTGCCTTAGCGCCCGGCATTTCTGGTTTGACGTTCGGAATCACAGGATATGTGAAGCTATTGACTCAGACGATCGAATTTCATTAAAGGTCGCAACGTTATCAAAGAGCACGACGCGAGACCTTCCTTTCACGCACTAAATTAAGGTCCCTATCACTAAAATGTGTGCCAGTGTGTATCCCGAATCACGTAGCTATACCATCGATACGGTGGGTTAGCTTCTCGGACGGTAAGGCATTCGATAATACGTTTGACTTTATAGCAATTGATAGCGTTCTCACACGGTGTGTGGCTCTATTTTAATATTCACTACGCGAATTACGATATACATTGAGAATCATCTTGAGCGGATTTACTCTCGTATTACCTGCTTGAATTCCGGAATCACAGGATAGGTGAAGCTATTGATTTATCCGCTCGACTCTCAAACATGGTGCAACATTCTCCAACTGGTTGATTCTCGATATTATTATTCATACATAAAGTTAAGGTGCCCGGCACTATAGGAAGTTATAGTTCGATTCTGTGAACACAAATATATACAATCGATACAGCGGGATATGTTGTCGCAGGGTGAGGTCTATGACAAAAGGTTTGTCTTTATACCAACTAGTAACGTCCTCAAACCGTTTGATGCTCTACATTAGTATTGAAGCCGAGAATTAAGGTGTTCATTGTTAATTGTGTACAGCGCATGGACTCCAGGAATTCCTGGTCCGTGCCTAAGAATCACAGGATATGTGCAGCTTGTCCAGCTGTTGGCTTAGCAGTTCAGCTCACAAGGACGGTGCGATTATTAAAGTCGAGTTGACTCTCGACCTTTCCCATTCATAAATGAAAATAAGGTGGCCGTCTGATTAAATGTCTATTGATTTGTGTCCGTTAGCACTAACCAAGACACTCGGTTCAAGGGTTATATTATCGGAAGTTAGGTATTCAGGTGAAAAAAAGCGACTGTCTGTATACAAAATTAGTAACATTCTACGACGGTGTGACTCTCTACTTTGATATTTATACCGCGAGTAAGGGCATCTCTTGCCAATACTGCGCAGGGAAATTACTCCCGAGTGCCCTGAATTGATTCTTGGAATCACAGGGTAGCTGATGTTTTGACGTAACTGTGTGACCCTCAAGAAGGCGTATCGTTATCGGACGGTTTGACTATCGATTATGCTATTCTTACACGGAAATAATGTGCCGAATATATTCGTATATATTCGATGAAATTATTGTGCCCGTCACTAAAATGCTTATTAATTTCTATACTTACTACCAATTGGTAACATTATCAATCGGTTTGACTCCCTATTTTAATATTAATACTGTGATTACTGTTTCTATTGACTATAGTGTTCAGCAGATTTGCTCCTGGAATACCAGGTTTGACTCTTGGATTCACAGGATGTATGCAGCTATTGACTTAGCCGCTTAAATCGCAAAGAAGGTGGTAACGATCCTGAAAGTTTTGATACTAGATCTTCTAATTCAGACATAAAAATAAGGTGCCCGTCATTAAAATGAACACTAACTTGCACCTCTGATCACGATGTTATACTCTCGATACAGCGGGTTATCTTCTCGGAAGACATGTCCGTCGGAAAAAAGTTTGATTCTATACCAATAAGGAACATTCTATAACGGTTTGACACTGTACTTTAATACTCGCACCGTGTATTATCGTGTCTATTGCCAATACTATTCTGCGCATTAACACCCGGTGTACCTGGTTTAACTCGCGGAATAATAGCATAGGTGGTGCTGATGATTTAGCTGTAGTGTCTGTCAAAGGACGCGGTAATGTTCTGAACGGTTTGACCATCGAGTTTGTAATTCATACATGAAATTAAGGTGCCCGTCGCTAAAATGGATTCTACTTGGCTTCTCTGGACACGAAGATATACCCACGGAGCAGCGGGTTTTGTTCTGTGATGGTAGGGAATCCGGTAAGGAATATGAAGTTATAACAATGCGTATCGTCTCAAACAGTTTGACAGTCTACTTAATAGTCATACAGTGAATCAACGTTTCTGTTGCCAATACTGCTACGCGCCTTTACTCCTGGAATACCAGGTTTGACTCTACGGAATCACAGTATAGCTGAAGCTATTGACTCAGCCGTTCGTCTCTCAAAAAATGAGGTAACGTTCTTGAATGGTTTGGCACCAGGTCTTCTAATGCATACATGAAATTAATGTGCCCATTTCTAAGCTATATACTAATTTGAATCTGTGATCAGTAGTTATACTGTCGAGACAACGGATTTGGGTCACGGAGGGTATGGTCTTTGGTAAAACGATTGTCTTTATATCATCTGGTAACGTTCTCAAACGGTTTCACGCCCTAATCTAATATTTAAAACGCGAATTAAGGTGTTCACTGCCAACCGTATGCAGCGGGCTTTACTCCTGATATACCTGGTGAGACTCCCTGAATCACTAGCAAAGGTGAAGCGATGGTATTTATGTGTACCATTCTCAAAGAAGGTGGTAACGTCTTGAACGGTTTGCCTCCCGATATACTCTCACATACATGAAATTAAGGTGCCAGTCACTGTAAAGAAGTATACTTGTTTGTTATCGGTTAGACTACTCAACCTACGCGCTGCAACAGGTTAGGCTCTCGGTAGGTATGGCAATTGGTAAAATGTTTGACATTATACCAACGGGTAACGTTCTCAAACGGATTCAAGCTCTACTTTAATATACAGACCGTGAATTAAGGTGTCCATAGCCAATAGTGTACAGCGGATTGACGTCCAGAATACCTGGTTTGACTATCGGAAATAACAGCACACGTGAACGTACTGTCCTAGCTGTTCGACTCTCAAAAAAGTTGGGATCGCTCTCGTTACGGTATGACTCTCGATTATTCTATTCGCAAGCATAATAAAACTGTCCGTCTCCTGAAATGTCTCCGTGAGCACTGAGCATGACACTCGCTAAGCGGGGTTATGTTCTAGGAAGGTAATGTATTCGGCAAAGAGTTTAACTCTATGCAAATTGCTAATGCTCCCGACGGATTGCTCTTCTTCTGTAATATTCGTGCCGTGAGTTAAGGTCTATATTGCCAATACTCTTCAGCGCATTTACTCACGTAATACATAGTTTCATTCAACGGCATCAGAAGATACGTGAAGTTATTAACTTAGCCGCACCACTCACAAGGAACGTTGTATGGTTCTCAAACGGTTCGACACTCGATTTTGTAATTTATGCATGAGATTAAGGCGTCCTGGCACTAGAAGCTACAATAATTTGCTTATGTGAACACGACGACGTACCCTCGATACAGCACGTCGGATTCTCGGAGGTTAAGTCATCGTTAAAGGGTTTGCCCTATAACTGTACGTAACGTTCTGCCACGGTTTGACTATCTACTTTATTATTCATACCTCGAATTGAAATATCTATTGCCAGAACTGATCAGCGGATATACACCGAAATACCTGGTTAGACTCTGAAACCACAGGATAGGTGAAGCTGTTGACTTAGCTGTTTGCGATTGCCAAAAAATGTGATAACGTTTTGAACGGGTTGACGCACGATCTTCTATTGATGCACGTAATTAATATTCCAGCCACTAAAATATATACTTCTTTGATTCTCAGAAACTGGAAGTTATACTCTCGATACTGTGGATTAGATTCTCGGAAGGTAAGGCGTTTGGGAGAAGTTTGACTCTAAACTAATCGGTAACGTTCTACAACGGTTCTCTCCTATAGTTTAATATTTATACCGTGGGACAGGGAGTCTATTTGCAATACCTGTACAGCGGATTTACTACTGAGTACTTTGTTTGACCCTCGGAATCATAGAATACTTGATGCCATTGACTTAACTGTCCGACTCTAAAAGAATGTGGTCACGTTCTCGAAAGGTTTGACACTCGATCTTCTAATGATGCATGATATTACGGTGCCGGCACTAAAATGTGTATAAGCTTACTGTCTGAACACGATGTTATTCCCGCGATACAGCCTGATAGGTTCTTGAAAGTTGAGGTATTCGGTAAACAGAATGTCATCATAGCAATTGGTAATGTTCTCCTACGGTTTGTCTCTCTACTTTAAATATTCGTACCTCGAATTGAGATGTATAATACCAATACTTGCAGAGGATTTGCTCCCGGAATACCAAGTTTGCACCAGGGAATCACAGCATAGGTGTAGCTATTGACTTAGCCTGTCGATTCTCAAAGAAGGTGGTAACGTTCTACAACTGTTTAACCTCTATTCTTATTAGTTATATTAATATTTACACCGAAATATGGGGTGTCTAATGTCACTGCTTTACGGCGGATATGCTGCCGGAATACCTGTTTTACTCTCGGAACCACCGGATAGGCGAAGCTATTTGTTTAGCTGTTCATTACCCAAATAAGGTGGTAACGATCTTGATCGGACTGACCCTCCACCTTCTAATTCCGACATGAAATTGCGGTGCCGTCACTACAATGTATAATAACTTGCTTCTCCGAACACGAAGTTGTACCCTCGATACAGTGGATTATCTACTCGGAAGGTATGGCATTCGGGAAAAAGGATGTCTTCATACCAATATGCAACGATCTACATCGGTTTGACTCAATAATTCAATATTCAATCCGGGAAATAAGGTATCAATTGCCTATAATATACAGCGCCATTACTCCGATAATACCTAGTTTGACTCTCCGATTCACTGGATAGGTGAAGCTGTCGACTTAGCCGATCGAATCTCAAAGATGGTAGTATCATTCCCGAACAGCATGGCGCTCGATCTTCTAATTCGTACAAGAAGTTAAGGTGTTCGTCACTGATATGGTGGCTAACATCATGCTCTGAACACGAAGTTATACTCTCGATATAGGCGGTTAGTTTTTTCGGGGGATAAGGTTTTCGGTAATATGTTTGACATTGTAGGAATTGATAACAATCTACATCGGCTTGCCGGTCTCCTGTAATATTCAAGCCGTGTATTAATGAGTCCGTTGTCAATACAGTCAGGTATTTAATCCGGAATACCTAGTTTGACTCTCGGAATCTTGAGACTGGTATATCTATTCACTTAGCCGTTGGTCGCTCACAGATAGTGGCAACGTTTTCGAGCGGTTTGACGCTCGACCTTCTAATTCGTATATGAAGTTAAGGTACTCATCACTGAAATGGTGACTAACTTCATTCCCTGAACTCGAAGTTATACGCTCGATACAGGCGGTTTATTAACCGAGGGATAAGGTCTTCGGTAAGGCGGTTGACTATAAAGCAATTGGTAACGATCTACACCGGTTTGAGGTACTACTCTAATATTTAATCCGTGGTGTAAGGTGTCTATTGCCAATACTGCTCAGGGGATTTACTTCCGGATTACCTGATTTGAATCCCAGAATCACAGGATAGGTGAAGCTATTGACCTAGCCATTCGAATCTCAAAGAGGGTGGTAACGTTCACGAACGGTTTGACCATCTATATTCTAATTCATGCATGAATTTATTATGCTGTCACTAAATTTTATACTGATGTGCTTCTCTATGCTCGTAGCTATACTCTCAATACGTCTGGCTAACTTCTCCGACGGTGAGGCATTCAGTGGAACGTTTGACTTTATAGGAATTGGTTACGTTCTCAAACGATTTGACGCTCAGCTTTAATAGTCAAACCGTGGAACAAGTCGTGAATTGCCAATACTTTTCAGCGTAGTTACTCACGGGATACCTTGTTGGACAATTGGAATCATAGGACAGGTGAAACCTTCGAATTGGCCGTTCGTATCTAAATGCGGGTGGTAACATCCTCGAACGGCTTGAGCCTCGATGTTCGATATCATTCCTGTGTTTAGGGTGACGTTACTAAGTTGTATGGTAGTGTGTTTTTCTAAACAAGAATCTATACTCTCGGTACGTCTTGTTATGTAAGGGATTCGGTACAACGTTTGACTTTATCGCAAATGTAACGCTCTCACACGGTGTGACGCTTTACATTAATAAAGAATCCGCGAAATAAGGTATCGATTGCCCATACTGTTCAGCGGATTTACACCAAGTAGACCTAGTTTGACAATCGGAATCACAGGATACGTGAAGCGTTTGTCGTATCCGTTCGACACCCAAAGTATGTGATAACGTTCCCGCACGGTGAGACCCTCCATCTTCTAATTTATACATGAAGTTAAGGTGCCCGTCACTGAAATGTTGTCTGAATTCCTTCTCTAAACACGAGGTTATACTCTCGATTCCGCGGGTTAGGTTCTTGAACGCTAAGGGCTTCACTAAAGCTTTTGACATTATGCCAATAGGTATCGTTCTACAAGGGATAGACTGTGTACCTTAATATTCATACTGTGAATTAAGATGTTCATTGTCAATAATGTAAGGTTTTGTGACTCTCGGAATGCCAGGATCGTCCTTCGGAGTCTCAGGACAGGTGAAACTGCTGACTTATCCATTCGACTCTAAAAAAAGGCGGTAACGTCCTCGAAAGGTTAGACACTCGATCTTTTTATTCATGCATGTGATTGAAGTGCTCGTCACTAAAATTTATGCTAGATCGTACCCCTGAACACGGAGTTATGCAGTCGGTACAGCAGGTCAGAGTTTCGGACGGTAATGTATTCCGATAGAAATTTAACCTCACACGAATAGGTAATGTTCTACAGCGGCCTGGCGGCCTGCTGCAATATTAGAACCGTTAGTTGACGTGACTATTGCCAATTCTGTGCAGCGCATTTACTCCCGGAACGACCGGTGTGACTCTCGGAATCAAGGGATACGTGATGGTATTTCCTTAGCTATGCGACTCTCCAAAAAGGTGGTAACGTTATCGAATGAATTAATTGTCGATCCTCACACTCATACGTGTAATTAAGGTACGTCACACGAAAATATATACTACTTTGCTTCTCCGATCACGAAGCTATACTCACGGTACAGCACGTTATGTTCTGGGAAGAGCAAAGTATCCGGTGAGGCGTATGACTCGTGCCAATTGCTAACGTTCTCAAACGGCTTGACGCTCTATTTTGATATTGAAACTGTGAATTAAGGCATCCATTGCCATTAGTGTGCAGCGGATTGACTTCCAGAATACCTAGTCGGACTCTCCGAACCACAGGATAGGTGAAGCTATTGTGTTATATGTGCGATTTCACAAAGAATGTTGTAACGTCCAGGAACGGTTCTCCTCTCGATTTTGTCATTCATACATGAAATTACGAAGCCCTTCACTGCAACGTATACAAAATTGTAGTTCTGAATACGACGTAATATTCTACATACATAGGGTTACGTTCTCGGAGGGTAAGGGTATTGGTAAAGCTTTTGACATTATACCAATATTTAACGTTCTACAAATGATTGACTCTGTAATTTAAAATTAAAACCGGGAACTAAAGTGTCCGGTACCAATAGTGTACAGCGGACTGACTCTCGGAATATCTGGTTTGACTATCGGAATAACGGGATAGGTGAAGTTATTGACTTAGCCATTCGTCTCTCACAGAAGGTGCCAACGATCTCGAGCGGTATGACCCGCGGTTTTCTAACTCATAGATGAAGTTAAAGTGCCCGTCACTGAAATGAATACGAATTTCATTCTCTGAACACGAACATATACTCTCTATGAAGACGATGTGGTTCGCGGAAGGTGAGGCCTTCTTCAATACGTTTGGCTATGTACCAATTGGTACCGCGCACAAATGGTTTGAGGCTCTATTTTAATAATCAAGCCGTGAATGAAAATATCAATTACCAATACCGTTCAACGGATTTACTCACGGAATACCCGGTTTGACATTTAGAATCACAGTATAGTTGAATCTATTGATGTGGCTATGCGACTCTAGAAGGAGGTGTTCACATTCTCGATCGGTTCGATCCTCGATCTTCTAACTAATACTGGATATACCATCCCCGTCACTAAATTGTATAATAATTTGTTCCTACACGAAGTGATACTCTCGATACAGCGGGATAGGTTCTCCGAAGGTAAGGCCCTCGGCAAGAAGTATGACTCTATACCAATAGGAAATTTTCTCCGACGGATTGACGCTATTCTTTAATATTCAAACCGTAAATTAAGGTGTCTATTGTAAATACTGAACATCCCATTTACTCCAGGAACATCTGGCTTGGCTTTCGGTATCGCAGGTTAGTTGAAGCTATTGACACAGCCGTGTGTCCCGTAAAGAAAATGAGATCGTTCCCTAACGGTTTGTCTCTGGATTATAATATTCATACATAAAAGTAAGGTTTCCGACTGCTAAAATGTCAACCAGTCTGTTTCCGTTAGCACTGCGCATGACACTCGATACAGCGAGTTAGGTTCTTGGATGGTAAGGTCTTCCGTAAAACGGTTGACTTTATACAAACTTGTAACGCTCAATAGCTGTTTGACGCTGTTCTCCAATATTCAAGTCGTGAATTATGGAGTCTATTGCCAATACTGTTCCGCGGATTTGCTCCCGGAATTTGACACTCAGTATAGCAGGATCGGTGAAGATATTGACGTAGCTGTGTCATCCTCATAGAAGGTGGTTACGATATCGAGCGGATTGACTTTCTATCTTTTAATTCGTATATGAAATTGAGGTGCCCATCACTAAAGTGCGCACAAATGTGTTTCTCTGAGATCAAAGTTATACTCACGATACAACGGGACAGGTTCTCGGATGGTAAGTCCATCGTTAAAATCTCTGACACTATGCCAGTAGATCACGATCTGCAAACATTTAACGTTCTACTTTAATATTAATACCATGAATTGGAGTGTCAGTTGGTAATACTGCACTTTGGATTTTCTCACGGAATACCTGGTCTGACTGTCCGAATCAGAGGGTAGATGAAGCTATTGACTTAGGCATCCGACCCACACACAGGGTGGTAACGCACTCGATCGGATAGACACTCGATCTTCTAATTCATACATGAAATTACGGTGCCCGCCACTGAAATGAAGACTAATTTTTTTCGCCCTACACGAAGTTATACCACGTTGGAGATGGTGAGTTTCGCGAATGATAAGGCCTTCGGTAAACCTTTGACATTATAACAAGTGGTAACACTCTCAAACTGATTGACGCTCTACTCTAATATTCAAATCGTGAAGTGTGGTGTCCATTGCCAATATTGTTCAGCGGATTTACTCCATGAATACCTGGTATGACAATCGGAATCGCAGGATATGTGAAGCTATAGACTCAGCCGTTCCTCTCTCACAGAAGGTGGTGACGTTCTCGAGCGGTTTGACCTTCGATATTCTAACTCATACATGAAGTTAAGGTGCTCCTCACTGAAGTTGTACCTTGTTGGAGATGGTGAGGTTTGCGAATAGTAAGGCCTTCGGTAAACCCTTGACTTTATAACAGGCTGTAACGCTCTCAAGCGGTATGGCGCTATACTTTAATATTCAGAGCGTGAAGTGAGGTGTCCATTGTCAATATTGTTCAGCGGATTTACTCCATGAATACCTGGTATGACAATCGGAATCGCAGGACAGGTGTAGCTATTGACTTAGGCGATCGAATATCGTAGAAGGTAGAAACGGTCGCGAACGGTTTGTCCCACGATCTTCTAATTCATACATGAAATTTACGTGCTCGTAGCTAATACGTATATTAATGCCTCTCACTGAACACGGAGTTACACTCTCGATACAACGGGATAGTGTTTCGGAGGGTATGGTCATCGGTATAACGTTTGTCTTTATAGGAATTGGTATCGTTCTACAACGGATTGATGGCCCGCTTTAATATTCAATCCGCGAATCGAGGTGTCTATTGCCAATAATGTTCAGCGGATTTACTCCAGGAATAACTGCTCTGTCTCTCGGAATCACAGGATACGAGAAACTATTGGCTCAGGCGTTCAATTTTCGAAGGAGGTGGTAACGATCTCGAACGGTCTGACACTAGATCTTCTAATTAATACATGCAGCTAAGACGCTCGTTACTAAAATGTAAATTAATTTGCTGCACTGAACACGAAATTATACGCAGCATACTGCGGGTTATCTTCTCCGAGTGTAAGGATTTCGGTAAGGTATTTGACTCTATCGTAATAGGTAACGTTCTACAACGGTTTGAATCTGTACTTTAATATTCATGCCGTGACTTAAGGTGCCTACTACCAATAATGCACAAGGCATCTGTTCCAGGAGTACATAGTTTGACTCTCGGAATCACATGGTAGATTCAGCATTTGACATATCCGTTCGAATATCAAAGAGGGCATAACGTACCCGAACGGTTACACCATCGATCTTCTAATTCATACATGAAGTGAATATGCCGGACACTAAAGTGAATACTGATTTCGTTCCTTGAACACGAAGTTATACTCTCGATTCGTCGGGCTAGTCCTTCGGAGGATGAGGTATTCGGCAATACGTTTGACATTATAGCAAATGATAGCGTTCTCAAACGGTTTGACGCACCACATTAATATACAGACTGTGAATTATTGCGCCTATAGCCAGCACTGTTTAGCGGATATACTACCGGGATAGTCGGCTTGACTTTCGCAATCACAGGATATGTGAAGCTATTGACTTAGCCGTTCGTCCCTGCAGGTGGAGGCAACGTTCTCGTGCGATTTGGCCCTCGATATTCTAATTCAAATATGATGATTAGGTGCCCGTAGCTAAAATGTGTACTAATTTAGTATCTCTGAACACGTAGTTATGCTCTTGATACAGCAGGATAGGTTCTCGGAGGGTAAGGCATTAATCAGAAAGAATGTCCTCATATCAATTGGAAACGTTCTCAAACGGTTTGAAGTTACATTTTAATACACATGCCGCGAAATATGGCGTCTGTTTCCCATAATGCTCATTGGATTTACTCGTGAAATTCCTGCCTTGGCTCACGGAAGCACAGGGCAGGTGAAACTATTGACTTACCCACTCGTCTCTCAAAGAAGGTGATAACGTTTTCTAACGGTTTGACACTCGAGCTTCTGATGTAAACATGGATTTAACGTTTTGAATATTAAAATTGAGCGTCGAACCGTGTGAGACTGATACAAATTGCTATAATGTCAAACTTCTTTCCGAATGCCGTACCTTCGGCTAACCACACCGGCTCCATGGAGAATATAACTTCCTGTATACAGAATGGAGTTAGTATTCATTTGAGTGACGGGTACCACATTTTCGTGTATGAGTTAGAGGATCGAGGTCTAAACCGATCGGAAACGTAACGACCGTCTTTGAGAGTCGAACATTATAGCCAATAGGATCACCAGTCCTGCGGTACCGTCAGTCAAACTTGATATTCCGGAAGTAAATCCGCTGAACAGTATTGGTATGAGGCACCGTAATTCACGTTCTGAAATTTAAGTTAGAGATTCAAACTGTCAGAGAACATTATCAATTCGTATAAAGTCATTCATTATACCCAATACCATGGCATCCGAGAACCAAACCCGCTGTAGGAAGTGTCTTGCTTTCACGCAAAAACGAATAAGTAGACATTTTGGCAGAGAAACACGGTATTTTCATGTAGGAGTAGCAAAATCGAGAGTCACACCGTTTTAGAACGTTGCCACCTTTCTTAAGAGTGGCACAGCTAGGCAAATTGCCTCATGCATTCTGTGATACCAAGAGTAAATCCAGACATTCCGGGATTAAATCCATTGTACTTTATTGGCATTAGACACCATAGCACACGATATAAATAACAACGTACATTACCAGAGCCCTGTAGAAAGTTACTTATTCTTATTGTGTCAAACATTTTAACAAAGTCCTCACCTTCCGGGACCCAAAAACGCAGTACCCAGTGTATAACTTCTTGTTCGGTGGAAAAAATTAGTAAACATTTTAGTGATGGGCACCCTACGGTCATGTCTGAATTAGAAGAGATTGCGTAAAACGGTTCGTAAACGTTACCACTTTCTGCGAGAGACGAACGGTTAAGTCAATTGCTTCAGCTATCCTGCGATTCCTAGAGTCAAAACAGGTATTCCGGGAATATACTCGCCGTATGTTGTTGGCAATGGTCGCCTTAATTCAAGGTTTGGGTATTACATTGGAGCATCAAAACGATTAAGATCGCTACAAGTTCTTATAAAGTCGTATGTCCTACCGAAGTGGATAACTTCCGCGAAACTCACTGGCTCCATCGAGAGGATAACTTAGAGTGCAGAGAAAGGAATTACAATACATTTTAGTGACGCGTACCTTAATTTCATGTACGTATTAGAATATCGAGGATCAATCAGTTCGAGAATGTTACCACCTTCACTGAGAGACAAACGGCTAAGTCAGTAGTTTCACCTATTAACTGATTAAGAGAGTAAAACCAGGTATTCCTGGAGTAAATCCGCTCAACAGTATTGCCAATTGACATCCTATGTCACGGTTTTGATGGTAAAGTAAAGCGGCAAACCGTTTGGGAGCATTGCCACTTGGTAGAAAGTCAAATACTTTAACCAAGGCCATACATTCCCCGAACCTCACCTGCCTTCATCGAGAATATAAGTTGGTGTTGACTGAAAAAAATTAGTATACATTTATATGACGCGTGCATTATATTCATGTATGAATTGGAAGACCGGGCGTCAAGCCGTTCGGTAACGTTGTCGCCTTCTATGGTTTTCGAACTTGTAAGCCAATACCTTCATATATCCTTTGGTTCCGAAAGCCAAGCGAGGTATCCCGGGAGCAAATGCGTTCATCAGTGTTGGCAATTGATACCTCAATTTATGGCTCGAATATTAATGAACAGGGTCAACCAGCTGTACATATTACCATAAAGTCAAACTCTTATCCGAAGGCCTTATGTTCCGGGACCATCACCCGCTGCGTCGAGTGTATAGGTTCGAATTCAGAGAAGCAGTACAGTATACAGTTTATTATAAGTCAATAGCATCACCTATCTTATGATTCCGAGAGTCAGTATTGGCAATAGAAGCCGTAGTGCAAGGTATGAATTTTAAGGCAGACCGTCAAGTTGTTATAGAACGTTACATATTCGTATAGAATCAAACCTTCTACCGAAGGTTGGTCATTCCGAGAACATAACCTGCAATATCGAGAGTATGAGTATCAAGTTGTTCGAGATCTTTACCACCCTCTATGAGAGACGAATGTCTAAGTCCATAGCTTCACTCATTCTATGATTCCATGAGTCAAGCCAGGAATTCCGGGAGTCAATCAGCTGTATAGTATTGACAATAGACACCTCAATTCACGGTCTGAATATTAATGCAGGTCCTCAAGCCAATGTACAACATTAAATATTCGTGTAGGATCAAACATCATACAGAATGTCTAACCATGCAAAAAACTGGCCCGCGGTATCGAGAGTATACCACCGTGTTCAGAGATGCAAGCAGGCATACAATTTAGTGACGCGCACCAGAATTTCATGAGTGAATTAGAAGATCGAGGAGCTAAACAGTTCGAGAACGTTACCACATTCTGTGAGAGTCGAACAGCTAAATCAGTAGCTTCGCCTATTCTGTTATTCCCACAGTCAAAACAGGTATTCCCGTAGTCAATACGCTGTACGATATAGGTTTGATTATGGAGGTACAGTATCTAAGCATTGTAGAACGCTACCTATTGGTTTAATATCAAAAGTTTTACCGACGGACTTACCTTCCGAGTAGATAACCCGCTGTATTGACAGTACAACTTCGTGTATAGAGTCGATAATTAGTCCCTTTATTTCATGTATTAATTAGAAGATTGAGGGTCAAACAGTTCGGGAAAGTTGCCTCATCCTTTGAGATACAAACGGCAAAGTCAATTGCTACACTTATCCTGAGATTCCGAGAGCCAGAGTATGTTTCCGGGAGTAAATCCGTTGAAAAGTATAGCAAATAGTCGCCTTAATTAACGGTTTGAATTTAAAAGTAGACTGTCAATGCGTTTGAGAATGCTACGCATTTTGTATAAATTCAAACGCATCACTGGAGACCTAACCCTCCGAAAGCCTAACGCGCAGTACCGAGAGTATAACATGCAGTTCAGAGGATCAAAGTGGTATATATTTTAATGACCGGGAACTTAGCTACGTAAAACAATTAGAAGACCAATTGTCTGACCGTTCGATACCGTTCCCACCATCTTTGAGAGTGGAACGGCTAATTCAACAGCTTCAACTATCCTACGATTCCGATAGTCAAATCATGCATTCCGAAAGTAAACGCACTGCACTGAATTGGGAATTGACACCTCTATTCTTGATTATTAAAGTATAAAGACAAATCGTTTCAGAGCGATACCAATTGGCATAAAGTCAAACGATTTACCGACAGCCTTAGCTGCGGCGAACCGCACCGGCTGTATGGAGAGTATATGTTCGTGTTCACAGAAAAAAATTGGTATTCAATTCAGTGACTGGCACCTTATCTTCATGTATGAATCGGAAGATCATTGGTGAAACCGTTCGAGAAGGATACCACCCACTTTGATTGTCGAACGTATAAGGCTTTTGCTTCACCTATACTGTGATTTCAAGAATGATACCACGTAATGCAACAGTAAGTCCGCTGAAATTTATTGGTAACTGACACCTTAATTCACGGTATGAATACTAATGTAGAGAGTCAATCCGACGGAGAACATTACCAATCAGCTTAATGCCATTCCTTTGACCGAATACCATTCCTTCTGAGAACCTACCCCGCAGTAGCTAGTGTCCTGCTTAATGCGCACAGAAAGAAATTGGTAGAAATTTTAGCGGACGGGCACCACGGGTTTTCTGTATAAATATCGAAACTGAGTCTCAAAGTGTTCGAGAACGTTACCATCTTCAGTGAGAGACGAACGGCTATGTCAGTAGCTTTACCTATCCCTTGATACCGAGAGTCAAACCTGGTATTTCAGGAGTAAGTACGTTGAAGAGTATTAGCAATGGCCCTCTCATTCACTGTATGAATATTAAAGTAGAGCGTGAAACCCATTGTGAACGACACCAGTTGTTATAAGGTCAACCGTTTTACCGAAGACCTTACCCATCGTGAGCCGAATCCGCTGTCTCGACAGTATAAATTCATCATCAGAGATACTAATTAGTATGCATCTGAGTAACCGGCAGCTTAATTTCATGTATGAATTAGAAGATCTATTGTCTATCCATTCGAGGAAGTTACCACCTTGTTTGGGAGTCGAACGGCTAAGGGAATACCTTCACCTATCCTGGGGTGGCGAGAGTAAAACCAGGAATACTAGGTGTGCGTCCGCTGTACAGCATTGGCAACTGGCACCTGAATTCTGGGCATGAGCATTTCAGTAGGGAGCCAAATCGTCGGGGTACATTACGAACTGTTTTAAAGTCATTCTTCTTTCAGAATAAGTTACCTAACGAGAACGTATCCCGCTGTATCGAGAGTTCAACTTCGTGTTCAGAGAAGCCCATTGGTATACATTTGAGTGGCGGGCACCTTAATTTCGTGAATGAATAACTGGAGCGAGTGTAAAACCCATCCAAAACGTTATCACCTTCTTTGAAAGTCCCACACCATAGCCAATAGCTGCAGCTATCCTGCGATTCCGAGAGGCAAATCAGGTATTCCAGGAGTAAATTTGCTCAGCTGTGTTTAAAATAGACACCTCAACCACCTGTATGAATATTCAAGTACAGCGTCACACAGCTGGAGAACGATTCCAATAGATATAATATCATGCACCTTACCACACACCTTACCTTCCTGGAACCGAACCCGCTGTAGTGAGTGTATTGCTTAGTGCTCACGGCAACTAATTAGGAGACATTGTAGCAGACGGACTGGTTATTCTCATGTATGAATAGCAAAATAGAGTATATAACCGGTTGGAGAACGCTACTACCTTCTTCTAAATCGAAGAGCCAAGTCAATAGCTTCACCCATCCTGCGATTCCGAGGGTTAAACCAGGTACTCAGGGAGTAATTCCGCTGAAAAGTATTGGCAATAGACACCTTTCTTGACGGTCGAATATTAAGATAATCGTGAAACTGTTTGAGAAGGTTTCCAATTGCTATAAAGTCAAACGCTCCACCGAAGGCAATACCCCCTGAGAAAGTAACCGGCTGTATTCTCGGGAGTATAACTTCGTGTTCACAGCAAGAAATTTGTTTCCATTTCATGTAAATATGTATGCATACATCATGTATGCATTACAAGACCTAGGTTCATACTGATCGAGATCGTTGCCACCTTCTTTGAGATACGAACGGGTAAGTGAATAGCTTCATACATCCCGTTATTCCGAAAGTCAAACAATATACTCTGGCAGTAAATGCACTGTACAGTATTGGCACTAGATTCCATAATTCGGAGATTGATTTTTAAAATAGAGCGTTACACCCTGTGAGACCGTTATAGTTGCCATAAACTCAAACGCATTGCCGACTGACTTACCTAAACCGCCGTATCGGGAGTATTGCTTCTTGATTAGGAAAACACATTAGTACAGAATTTAGTTATGTCTCCTTAAATTCATGTATGGTACACAATATCGAGGCTCAAGCCGTTCGAGGACGTTACCACCCGCATTTAGAGTCGAACGTCTAAGTCGAAGGTTTCATCTGTCCTGTGATTCCGTGTGTCCAACCAGGTATCCCGTGAGATACTACGCTGAAAAGCATTGGCAATTGGCACATTGTACCACGGTTTGAATATTGAAGCAGACAGTCAAAACGCGGTAGAACGTTACCTATTGATATAGAGTCAAATTATTTATCAAATGCCTTATCTTCCGAGAACCGATCCCGCTGTATCGAGCGTATAACTTCACGTCCAGAGAAACAAACTAGTACATATTTTCGGGACGTCCACCTTAATTTCAGGCATGAATTCGATGACCGAGTGTCAAACGGATCGGGAACGTGACCACCTTCTACGAATGTCGAACGGCTAAATCAATAGCCTCACATATCATGGGATTCCGAGAGTAAAACCAGGCATTCCAGGAGTAAATCCGCTAATGGCATTGGGATTAGACACATTAATTCGCCGTCTGAATATTAAAGTAGAGCAACATATCGTTTGATAGAGTTACCAATTGATATAGAGTCAAACGTATTACCGAATGCCTTTCCATCTGCAAGCCACACCGGCTTCATCGAGAGCATAAGTTCGTGATCAGAGAAAGAAATTAGTGTACATTCTAGGGACGTGCACTGTAATTTTATGTACCAATTAGAAGAGCGAGTGTCAAACCGTTCCGCGACGATACCACGTTCTTCGAGAGCCGAACTTCTAGATGAATAGCTACACCTATACTGTGATTCCGATGGTTAAACATGGTTTTGCGAGAGTAAGTCAGCTCAAACGAATTCATAGCTACCATTCCTTGCGGGGTGAATAATAGAATCGAGGGTCACAACCTATGAGAACGTTATAATTGCTATGATGTCAAACATATTACCGAATGCCTTACTGACCGAGAAGCTAACCCGCCGTCTCGAGATTACAACTTCGCGATCAAGGAAGCGTATTAGTATATATTTTAGTAACGGCACACTTAATTTCATGTGCGAATAAGAAGGTCGATTGTCAAACCGATCGAGACCGTTACCAACTTCATTGAGAGTAGAAAGGATAAGTCAATAGCATCACTTATCATGTGATACCCAGTATCAAGCCAGAAATTCCAGGAGTATGTCCGCTGATCAGTATTGGCAATAGACACCTTAATTCATGGTATGAATATTAAAGTGGTGGATCAGATCGTTGAAAAACGTCATGAATTGGTATAGAGTCCAACTTTTTACCGAAGGCCTTACCTCACGCGTAGTTCAACCCGCTGTACGGAGTGCCTTGCTCAGGGTTCATGCAAACATATGACATGACATTTTAGAGGCACGTACATTAATATCATCTATGAAATACAAGATCAAGTGTCGATCCGTTCGAGAACACTACCGCCATAGTTGAGAATTGAATCGTTTTGTTAATGGCTTCACCTATCCTATAATTCCGAAAATAATACAAGGTATTCCGGGTGTAAAACCGACGGACCAGTAATGGCATTTGTCATCTTAATTCACGGATTTCATGTTAAGGTAGAGCGTCAAACCGTTTGAGAGCGTTACCAATTTGTATCAAGACAAGCTTTTTACGCCAAGCCTTACCTTACGATAATCTCACCCGCTGCATCGAGAATAAAGCTTCATGTTCAGAGGAACAAATTATTCTTCATTTCAGTGACGGGCACCATAGCTTAGTGTACGATTTAGAAGATAGATGGTCGAATCTTTCGTGAACGTAACCGCCATCTGTAGGTGTCGAATGGCTACGTCAGTAGCTTCACCCATCCTGTGACACCGAGGGACAAACTAGGTATTCCGAACGATAATACTCTGAACAGTTTTGGCAACAGACGTCTTAATTCATGGTTTCAACATAAAAGTTGTGCAACAAACCGTTCGAGATCGTTACCAATTTGTTTAAAGACACTTTTTCTACCGAATACCTTTCCTTACAAGAATATAACCCCTTGTTCCGAGTGCTTGCTTAGTGCTCACGGAAACAAATTATTACACATTTTAACAGATGGACACCTTATTATCATGTATGAGTGGAAAGACCGAGTGTCAAACACCCCTACAACGATCCCACCTTCTTTGAGAACCGAACTCCTAAGGCAGTTGATGCACTTAACCTGTTCCACCGAGGGACAGACCTGGTTCACCCGGAGTCAATGCTCCGTGCAGGTTATGTTCATCATCGGATTGACGGCATGCTCTATTATTCAAACCGTGGTTTGAGTTGTCTATTGCCAATACTGTACGTCGCATTTACTACCGCAGTATCTGGTTTGTCCTTCGGTACCTCAGGACATGTGAAGCTATTGACTAAGCCGTACGGATCTCAAGAAAGGTGGTAACGTTCTTGAACGCTTTAACTCTCGATGTTGATATTTATAAACAAGCATGTGGTGGCTGTCCCCGAAAATGTCTACTAATTAGTTTCTGTTATCATTATGCAGGACACTCGCTTCAGCAGCATTGGATCTCGGAAGGTAAGTCATTCAAAAATGGAATGACTCTACACGAATAGGTAACTTTCACCGACGGTTTGACTGTTTACTTTAATTTGCATACATTGTATCAAGGTGCCAAATGCAAATAATGTTCAGCGGATTTACTCTAGGAATACCTGGTATGACTCTCAGAAACACGGGATATGTGTCGCTATTGCCTTAGCTGTAAAAATATAGAATGTGGTAACTGTCAGGATCTGATTTACACTCGATCATCTAATTCATACATGAAAATAAGATGAAATCACTATAATGTATACTAATGTGATTCTCTGAACACGAAGTTATACTCCCGGTACTATGGGTTATTTTTTCGGAGGATAAGGCATTCTGTAAGACATTTAACCCTACACGAACAGTTAATGTTCCGCAACGGTTCGACGGCCTTCTTTGACGCAGGGGAAATCTTCCAACGATGTCCCGGCCCCTGGAAGACGGTCTATGGGATTCATACCCCCTAAACCCCCTGCGGTGGTCTGTCCTCTTCGCACAAGGGAGGGCCCGGGATAACAGGCAACGCTTTCGCGAATCTAAGACACCGGTGCCTCCATGCGGCTTCACCAGCTCTCGCTGGGCTCCTTTTCGGGCATCCCAGCCCAGCCCGCTTCTTTCATCGGCAGTGCTGCGAAACCACTCGCGCGGCACGAACACCTTCCTGGACCGCGATCCCTCAACGGTCGGTCCCTCGGCCGACGGTACGCGGTCCCCTTCGATCGACGGGAAGTCGCAGGAGAGGGGACTCGGCTCGTCGCCGGAGGTAACATTTCGTCGCTGTACTTCAATATTCAAACCGTGAATTATTGTGTCTGTTGCCTATACAGTTCGGCGGATTCACTCCAGGAATACCTTGTTTGAATCTCGGAATCACAGGTTAGGTGAAGCTATTGAGTTAGCCGTTCGACACTCAAGCAAGGTGATAACGTTCTTGAACCTTATGGCCCTTTATCTACTAAATCATGCATGAAATTAAGGTGCTCGCAACTAAATTGTAGACTAGTTCGTACCACTCATCACAGTGTTATACTCCCGATGCAGCGGGTTAGTTTTTCGGAGGGTAAGGCATATTGTAAGTAGTTTGGACCTACACGAATAGTTACTGCTCTTCAACGGATTGACGTCCTGCATCAATGTTCAAGTCGTGAATTGAAGTGTCCATTGCCAATACTGTACAGTTCTTTCACTCCCACGATATCTGGTTTGACTCTCCGAACCACGGGAGAGGCCAAGCTAATTAGTTAGCCGTTCGTCTCTCACAGACGGTGGTAACGTTCTCGAACGGTTTGAACCTCCCTCTTAATTCATCCGTGATTTTAAGGTGCTCGTCACTGAAATGTATATAGATCGTTCCTCTGAACACGGTGTTTTGCACCCGATACAAGGAGTTGGTTTGTCGGAGGAAAAGGTATTCCGTAACAAGTTTCATCCTACACTTATAGGTAGCGTTCTGCAGCGGCTTGGCAGCCTGCTGTAATCATATTCAATCCGTGAATTAAGGTGGCTATTGCCAATACTGTTGAGCGGGTTTACATTCAGAATACCTGGTTTGCTTCTCCGAATCTCAGGATATTTGAAGCTATTGACTTAGCAGTTCGACTCGCACGGAAGTTGGTAATGTTTTCGAACGAACTGAATCCAGCTGCTGATATTTAAACACATACATGCGGTATTCACCCGTTAGAAGGTCTACTAATTCGTTTATGTGCACATTAAACAGGACAGTCGCTACAGAGGATTAGGTTCTCGGATGGTATGGTATTCGGTAAAAGGAACGACTATACGCCTATTGGTAACTTGCTCCGTCGATTCGGCTCTCTCTATTAATATTCATACCGTGAATTAAGGTGTCAGTTGCCAATAAACTTTCAGCGGACATGCTCCTGGATTACCTGCTTTGACTCTCGGTATTATAGGATAGGTGATAAGGTGAAGGTGAAGCTAGACTTAGCCGTTCGTCCCTCAAATGGGGTGGTAACGTTCAGGAACGGTTTGACTATCGACATACTAATTCATACATGAATTTAAGGAGCCGTCACTAAATGGTATGCTATTGTGCTTCTCTAACCATGAAGCTATACTCTCGTACGGCCGCTTAGATTCTCGGACGGTCAGGCATTGTGTAAAACGTTTGACTTTATAGCAAGAGCAACGTTCATACACGGAGTGACGCTCTATTTTAATATTCAATCCGCGGATTGAGATTTGT
>NW_027471252.1:0-27474 GCF_051020765.1 Lasioglossum baleicum
TCGCACGTGTTTTTACTCCACTAGCCTGCGGGATGCATCCACTCGCACGTGTTTTTGCTCGACTAGCCTGCGGGATGCATCTTCTCGCACGTGTTTTTGCTCGACTAGCCTGCGGGAGGCATCCACTCGCACGTGTTTTTGCTCGACTAGCCTGCGGGATGCATCCTCTCGCACGTGTTTTTGCTCGACTAGCGTGCGGGATGCATCCACTCGCACGTGTTTTTACTCGACTAGCCTGCGGGATGCATCCTCTCGCACGTGTTTTTACTCGACTAGCCTGCGGGGTGCATCCTCTCGCACGTGTTTTTACTCGACTAGCCTGCGGGGTGCATCCTCTCGCACGTGTTTTTACTCGACTAGCATGCGCATCCCAAAAAACCTGCGCATGCGCATCCCACAAAACCTCGCACGTGTTTTTACTCGACTAGCCTGCGGGATGCACCCTCTCGCACGTGTTTTTACTCGACTAGCCTGCGGGATGCACTGCTCTCGCACGTGTTTTTTACTCGACTAGCCTGCGGGATGCATCCTCTCGCACGTGTTTTTACTCGACTAGCCTGCGGGATGCATCCTCTCGCACGTGTTTTTTGCTCGACTAGCCTGCGGGATGCATCCTCTCGCACGTGTTTTTACTCGACTAGCCTGCGGGATGCATCCTCTCGCACGTGTTTTTACTCGACTAGCCTGCGGGATGCATCCTCTCGCACGTGTTTTTACTCGGACTAGCCTGCGGGATGTATCCTCTCGCACGTGTTTTTACTCCACTAGCCTGCGGGATGCATCCTCCCGCACGTGTTTTACTCGACTAGCCTGCGGGATGCATCCTCTCGCACGCGTTTTTGCTCGACTAGCCTGCGGGATGCATCCACTCGCACGTGTTTTTGCTCGACTAGCCTGCGGGATGCACCTCTCGCACGTGTTTTTACTCGACTAGCCTGCGGGATGCATCCTCTCGCACGTGTTTTTACTCGACTAGCCTGCGGGATGCATCCTCTCGCACGTGTTTTTACTGGACTAGCCTGCGGGATGTATCCTCTCGCACGTGTTTTTACTCCACTAGCCTGCGGGATGCATCCTCCCGCACGTGTTTTTACTCGACTAGCCTGCGGGATGCATCCTCTCGCACGTGTTTTTACTCGACTAGCCTGCGGGATGCATCCTCTCGCACGTGTTTTTACTGGACTAGCCTGCGGGATGTATCCTCTCGCACGTGTTTTTACTCCACTAGCCTGCGGGATGCATCCTCCCGCACGTGTTTTAACTCGACTAGCCTGCGGGATGCATCCTCTCGCACGCGTTTTTGCTCGACTAGCCTGCGGGATGCATCCACTCGCACGTGTTTTTGCTCGACTAGCCTGCGGGATGCATCCTCTCGCACGTGTTTTTACTCGACTAGCCTGCGGGATGCATGCTCTCGCACGTGTTTTTACTCGACTAGCCTGCGGGATGCATCCTCTCGCACGTGTTTTTACTCGACTAGCCTGCGGGATGCATCCTCTCGCACGTGTTTTTGCTCGACTAGCCTGCGGGATGCATCCTCTCGCACGTGTTTTTACTCGACTAGCCTGCGGGATGCATCCTCTCGCACGTGTTTTTACTCGACTAGCCTGCGGGATGCATCCTCTCGCACGTGTTTTTACTCGACTAGCCTGCGGGATGCATCCTCTCGCACGTGTTTTTACTCGACTAGCCTGCGGGATGCATCCTCTCGCACGTGTTTTTACTCGACTAGCCTGCGGGATGCATCCTCTCGCACGTGTTTTTACTCGACTAGCCTGCGGGATGCATCCTCTCGCACGTGTTTTTACTCGACTAGCCTGCGAGATGCATCCTCTCGCACGAGTTTTTACTCGACTAGCCTGCGGAATGCATCCTCTCGCACGTGTTTTTACTGGACTAGCCTGCGGGATGCATCCTCTCGCACGTGTTTTTACTCGACCAGCCTGCGGGATGCACCCTCTCGCACGTGTTTTTACTCGACTAGCCTGCGGGATGCATGCTCTCGCACGTGTTTTTACTCGACTAGCCTGCGGGATGTATCCTCTCGCACGTGTTTTTACTCCACTAGCCTGCGGGATGCATCCTCCCGCACGTGTTTTTACTCGACTAGCCTGCGGGATGCATCCTCTCGCACGCGTTTTTGCTCGACTAGCCTGCGGGATGCATCCACTCGCACGTGTTTTTGCTCGACTAGCCTGCGGGATGCATCCTCTCGCACGTGTTTTTGCTCGACTAGCCTGCGGGATGCATCCACTCGTACGTGTTTTTACTCGACTAGCCTGCGGGATGCATCCTCTCGCACGTGTTTTTACTCGACTAGCCTGCGGGATGCATGCTCTCGCACGTGTTTTTACTCGACTAGCCTGCGGGATGCATCCTCTCGCACGTGTTTTTACTCGACTAGCCTGCGGGATGCATCCTCTCGCACGTGTTTTTGCTCGACTAGCCTGCGGGATGCATCCTCTCGCACGTGTTTTTACTCGACTAGCCTGCGGGATGCATCCTCTCGCACGTGTTTTTACTCGACTAGCCTGCGGGATGCATCCTCTCGCACGTGTTTTTACTGGACTAGCCTGCGGGATGTATCCTCTCGCACGTGTTTTTACTCCACTAGCCTGCGGGATGCATCCACTCGCACGTGTTTTTGCTCGACTAGCCTGCGGGATGCATCCTCTCGCACGTGTTTTTGCTCGACTAGCCTGCGGGATGCATCCACTCGCACGTGTTTTTGCTCGACTAGCCTGCGGGATGCATCCTCTCGCACGTGTTTTTGCTCGACTAGCGTGCGGGATGCATCCACTCGCACGTGTTTTTACTCGACTAGCCTGCGGGATGCATCCTCTCGCACGTGTTTTTACTCGACTAGCCTGCGGGGTGCATCCTCTCGCACGTGTTTTAACTCGACTAGCCTGCGGGGTGCATCCTCTCGCACGTGTTTTTACTCGACTAGCCATGCGCATCCCAAAAAACCTGCGCATGCGCATCCCACAAAACCTCGCACGTGTTTTTACTCGACTAGCCTGCGGGATGCACCCTCTCGCACGTGTTTTTACTCGACTAGCCTGCGGGATGCATGCTCTCGCACGTGTTTTTACTCGACTAGCCTGCGGGATGCATCCTCTCGCACGTGTTTTTACTCGACTAGCCTGCGGGATGCATCCTCTCGCACGTGTTTTTGCTCGACTAGCCTGCGGGATGCATCCTCTCGCACGTGTTTTTACTCGACTAGCCTGCGGGATGCATCCTCTCGCACGTGTTTTTACTCGACTAGTCTGCGGGATGCATCCTCTCGCACGTGTTTTTACTGGACTAGCCTGCGGGATGTATCCTCTCGCACGTGTTTTTACTCCACTAGCCTGCGGGATGCATCCTCCCGCACGTGTTTTTACTCGACTAGCCTGCGGGATGCATCCTCTCGCACGCGTTTTTGCTCGACTAGCCTGCGGGATGCATCCACTCGCACGTGTTTTTGCTCGACTAGCCTGCGGGATGCATCCTCTCGCACGTGTTTTTACTCGACTAGCCTGCGGGATGCATCCTCTCGCACGTGTTTTTACTCGACTAGCCTGCGGGATGCATCCTCTCGCACGTGTTTTTACTGGACTAGCCTGCGGGATGTATCCTCTCGCACGTGTTTTTACTCCACTAGCCTGCGGGATGCATCCTCCCGCACGTGTTTTTACTCGACTAGCCTGCGGGATGCATCCTCTCGCACGTGTTTTTACTCGACTAGCCTGCGGGATGCATCCTCTCGCACGTGTTTTTACTGGACTAGCCTGCGGGATGTATCCTCTCGCACGTGTTTTTACTCCACTAGCCTGCGGGATGCATCCTCCCGCACGTGTTTTTACTCGACTAGCCTGCGGGATGCATCCTCTCGCACGCGTTTTTGCTCGACTAGCCTGCGGGATGCATCCACTCGCACGTGTTTTTGCTCGACTAGCCTGCGGGATGCATCCTCTCGCACGTGTTTTTACTCGACTAGCCTGCGGGATGCATGCTCTCGCACGTGTTTTTACTCGACTAGCCTGCGGGATGCATCCTCTCGCACGTGTTTTTACTCGACTAGCCTGCGGGATGCATCCTCTCGCACGTGTTTTTACTCGACTAGCCTGCGGGATGCATCCTCTCGCACGTGTTTTTACTCGACTAGCCTGCGGGATGCATCCTCTCGCACGTGTTTTTACTCGACTAGCCTGCGGGATGCATCCTCTCGCACGTGTTTTTACTCGACTAGCCTGCGGGATGCATCCTCTCGCACGTGTTTTTACTCGACTAGCCTGCGGGATGCATCCTCTCGCACGTGTTTTTACTCGACTAGCCTGCGAGATGCATCCTCTCGCACGAGTTTTTACTCGACTAGCCTGCGGAATGCATCCTCTCGCACGTGTTTTTACTGGACTAGCCTGCGGGATGCATCCTCTCGCACGTGTTTTTACTCGACCAGCCTGCGGGATGCACCCTCTCGCACGTGTTTTTACTCGACTAGCCTGCGGGATGCATGCTCTCGCACGTGTTTTTACTCGACTAGCCTGCGGGATGTATCCTCTCGCACGTGTTTTTACTCCACTAGCCTGCGGGATGCATCCTCCCGCACGTGTTTTTACTCGACTAGCCTGCGGGATGCATCCTCTCGCACGCGTTTTTGCTCGACTAGCCTGCGGGATGCATCCACTCGCACGTGTTTTTGCTCGACTAGCCTGCGGGATGCATCCTCTCGCACGTGTTTTTGCTCGACTAGCCTGCGGGATGCATCCACTCGTACGTGTTTTTACTCGACTAGCCTGCGGGATGCATCCTCTCGCACGTGTTTTTACTCGACTAGCCTGCGGGATGCATGCTCTCGCACGTGTTTTTACTCGACTAGCCTGCGGGATGCATCCTCTCGCACGTGTTTTTACTCGACTAGCCTGCGGGATGCATCCTCTCGCACGTGTTTTTGCTCGACTAGCCTGCGGGATGCATCCTCTCGCACGTGTTTTTACTCGACTAGCCTGCGGGATGCATCCTCTCGCACGTGTTTTTACTCGACTAGCCTGCGGGATGCATCCTCTCGCACGTGTTTTTACTGGACTAGCCTGCGGGATGTATCCTCTCGCACGTGTTTTTACTCCACTAGCCTGCGGGATGCATCCACTCGCACGTGTTTTTGCTCGACTAGCCTGCGGGATGCATCCTCTCGCACGTGTTTTTGCTCGACTAGCCTGCGGGATGCATCCACTCGCACGTGTTTTTGCTCGACTAGCCTGCGGGATGCATCCTCTCGCACGTGTTTTTGCTCGACTAGCGTGCGGGATGCATCCACTCGCACGTGTTTTTACTCGACTAGCCTGCGGGATGCATCCTCTCGCACGTGTTTTTACTCGACTAGCCTGCGGGGTGCATCCTCTCGCACGTGTTTTTACTCGACTAGCCTGCGGGGTGCATCCTCTCGCACGTGTTTTTACTCGACTAGCCATGCGCATCCCAAAAAACCTGCGCATGCGCATCCCACAAAACCTCGCACGTGTTTTTACTCGACTAGCCTGCGGGATGCACCCTCTCGCACGTGTTTTTACTCGACTAGCCTGCGGGATGCATGCTCTCGCACGTGTTTTTACTCGACTAGCCTGCGGGATGCATCCTCTCGCACGTGTTTTTACTCGACTAGCCTGCGGGATGCATCCTCTCGCACGTGTTTTTGCTCGACTAGCCTGCGGGATGTATCCTCTCGCACGTGTTTTTACTCCACTAGCCTGCGGGATGCATCCTCCCGCACGTGTTTTTACTCGACTAGCCTGCGGGATGCATCCTCTCGCACGCGTTTTTGCTCGACTAGCCTGCGGGATGCATCCACTCGCACGTGTTTTTGCTCGACTAGCCTGCGGGATGCATCCTCTCGCACGTGTTTTTACTCGACTAGCCTGCGGGATGCATCCTCTCGCACGTGTTTTTACTCGACTAGCCTGCGGGATGCATCCTCTCGCACGTGTTTTTACTGGACTAGCCTGCGGGATGTATCCTCTCGCACGTGTTTTTACTCCACTAGCCTGCGGGATGCATCCTCCCGCACGTGTTTTTACTCGACTAGCCTGCGGGATGCATCCTCTCGCACGTGTTTTTACTCGACTAGCCTGCGGGATGCATCCTCTCGCACGTGTTTTTACTGGACTAGCCTGCGGGATGTATCCTCTCGCACGTGTTTTTACTCCACTAGCCTGCGGGATGCATCCTCCCGCACGTGTTTTTACTCGACTAGCCTGCGGGATGCATCCTCTCGCACGCGTTTTTGCTCGACTAGCCTGCGGGATGCATCCACTCGCACGTGTTTTTGCTCGACTAGCCTGCGGGATGCATCCTCTCGCACGTGTTTTTACTCGACTAGCCTGCGGGATGCATGCTCTCGCACGTGTTTTTACTCGACTAGCCTGCGGGATGCATCCTCTCGCACGTGTTTTTACTCGACTAGCCTGCGGGATGCATCCTCTCGCACGTGTTTTTGCTCGACTAGCCTGCGGGATGCATCCTCTCGCACGTGTTTTTACTCGACTAGCCTGCGGGATGCATCCTCTCGCACGTGTTTTTACTCGACTAGCCTGCGGGATGCATCCTCTCGCACGTGTTTTTACTCGACTAGCCTGCGGGATGCATCCTCTCGCACGTGTTTTTACTCGACTAGCCTGCGAGATGCATTCTCTCGCACGAGTTTTTACTCGACTAGCCTGCGGAATGCATCCTCTCGCACGTGTTTTTACTGGACTAGCCTGCGGGATGCATCCTCTCGCACGTGTTTTTACTCGACCAGCCTGCGGGATGCACCCTCTCGCACGTGTTTTTACTCGACTAGCCTGCGGGATGCATGCTCTCGCACGTGTTTTTACTCGACTAGCCTGCGGGATGTATCCTCTCGCACGTGTTTTTACTCCACTAGCCTGCGGGATGCATCCTCCCGCACGTGTTTTTACTCGACTAGCCTGCGGGATGCATCCTCTCGCACGCGTTTTTGCTCGACTAGCCTGCGGGATGCATCCACTCGCACGTGTTTTTGCTCGACTAGCCTGCGGGATGCATCCTCTCGCACGTGTTTTTGCTCGACTAGCCTGCGGGATGCATCCACTCGTACGTGTTTTTACTCGACTAGCCTGCGGGATGCATCCTCTCGCACGTGTTTTTACTCGACTAGCCTGCGGGATGCATGCTCTCGCACGTGTTTTTACTCGACTAGCCTGCGGGATGCATCCTCTCGCACGTGTTTTTACTCGACTAGCCTGCGGGATGCATCCTCTCGCACGTGTTTTTGCTCGACTAGCCTGCGGGATGCATCCTCTCGCACGTGTTTTTACTCGACTAGCCTGCGGGATGCATCCTCTCGCACGTGTTTTTACTCGACTAGCCTGCGGGATGCATCCTCTCGCACGTGTTTTTACTGGACTAGCCTGCGGGATGTATCCTCTCGCACGTGTTTTTACTCCACTAGCCTGCGGGATGCATCCACTCGCACGTGTTTTTGCTCGACTAGCCTGCGGGATGCATCCTCTCGCACGTGTTTTTGCTCGACTAGCCTGCGGGATGCATCCACTCGCACGTGTTTTTGCTCGACTAGCCTGCGGGATGCATCCTCTCGCACGTGTTTTTGCTCGACTAGCGTGCGGGATGCATCCACTCGCACGTGTTTTTACTCGACTAGCCTGCGGGATGCATCCTCTCGCACGTGTTTTTACTCGACTAGCCTGCGGGGTGCATCCTCTCGCACGTGTTTTTACTCGACTAGCCTGCGGGGTGCATCCTCTCGCACGTGTTTTTACTCGACTAGCCATGCGCATCCCAAAAAACCTGCGCATGCGCATCCCACAAAACCTCGCACGTGTTTTTTACTCGACTAGCCTGCGGGATGCACCCTCTCGCACGTGTTTTTACTCGACTAGCCTGCGGGATGCATGCTCTCGCACGTGTTTTTACTCGACTAGCCTGCGGGATGCATCCTCTCGCACGTGTTTTTACTCGACTAGCCTGCGGGATGCATCCTCTCGCACGTGTTTTTGCTCGACTAGCCTGCGGGATGCATCCTCTCGCACGTTTTTTTACTCGACTAGCCTGCGGGATGCATCCTCTCGCACGTGTTTTTACTCGACTAGCCTGCGGGATGCATCCTCTCGCACGTGTTTTTACTGGACTAGCCTGCGGGATGTATCCTCTCGCACGTGTTTTTACTCCACTAGCCTGCGGGATGCATCCTCCCGCACGTGTTTTTACTCGACTAGCCTGCGGGATGCATCCTCTCGCACGCGTTTTTGCTCGACTAGCCTGCGGGATGCATCCACTCGCACGTGTTTTTGCTCGACTAGCCTGCGGGATGCATCCTCTCGCACGTGTTTTTGCTCGACTAGCCTGCGGGATGCATCCACTCGCACGTGTTTTTACTCGACTAGCCTGCGGGATGCATCCTCTCGCACGTGTTTTTACTCGACTAGCCTGCGGGATGCACCCTCTCGCACGTGTTTTTACTCGACTAGCCTGCGGGGTGCATCCTCTCGCACGTGTTTTTACTCGAGTAGCCATGCGCATCCCAAAAAACCTGCGCATGCGCATCCCAAAAAACCTGCGCATGCGCATCCCACAAAACCTCCACGTGTTTTTACTCGACTAGCCTGCGGGATGCATCCTCTCGCACGTGTTTTTACTCGACTAGCCTGCGGGATGCATCCTCTCGCACGTGTTTTTACTCGACTAGCCTGCGGATGCATCCTCACGCACGTGTTTTACTCCACTAGCCTGCAGGATGCATCCTCTCGCTCGTGTTTTTACTCGACTAGCCTGCGGGATGCATCCTCCCGCACGTGTTTTTACTCGACTAGCCTGCGGGATGCATCCTCTCGCACGCGTTTTTGCTCGACTAGCCTGCGGGATGCATCCTCTCGCACGTGTTTTTGCTCGACTAGCCTGCGGGATGCATCCTCTCGCAAGTGTTTTTGCTCGACTAGCCTGCGGGATGCATCCTCTCGCACGTGTTTTTACTCGACTAGCCTGCGGGATGCATCCTCTCGCACGTGTTTTTACTCGACTAGCCTGCGGGATGCATCCTCTCGCACGTGTTTTTACTCGACTAGCCTGCGGGATGCATGCTCTCGCACGTGTTTTTACTCGACTAGCCTGCGGGATGTATCCTCTCGCACGTGTTTTTACTCCACTAGCCTGCGGGATGGATCCTCCCGCACGTGTTTTTACTCGACTAGCCTGCGGGATGCATCCTCTCGCACGCGTTTTTGCTCGACTAGCCTGCGGGATGCATCCTCCCGCACGTGTTTTTACTCGACTAGCCTGCGGGATGCATCCTCTCGCACGTGTTTTTACTCGACTAGCCTGCGGGATGCATCCTCTCGCACGTGTTTTTACTGGACTAGCCTGCGGGATGTATCCTCTCGCACGTGTTTTTACTCCACTAGCCTGCGGGATGCATCCTCCCGCACGTGTTTTTACTCGACTAGCCTGCGGGATGCATCCTCTCGCACGTGTTTTTACTCGACTAGCCTGCGGGATGCATCCTCTCGCACGTGTTTTTACTGGACTAGCCTGCGGGATGTATCCTCTCGCACGTGTTTTTACTCCACTAGCCTGCGGGATGCATCCTCCAGCACGTGTTTTTACTCGACTAGCCTGCGGGATGCATCCTCTCGCACGCGTTTTTGCTCGACTAGCCTGCGGGATGCATCCACTCGCACGTGTTTTTGCTCGACTAGCCTGCGGGATGCATCCTCTCGCACGTGTTTTTACTCGACTAGCCTGCGGGATGCATGCTCTCGCACGTGTTTTTACTCGACTAGCCTGCGGGATGCATCCTCTCGCACGTGTTTTTACTCGACTAGCCTGCGGGATGCATCCTCTCGCACGTATTTTTGCTCGACTAGCCTGCGGGATGCATCCTCTCGCACGTGTTTTTACTCGACTAGCCTGCGGGATGCATCCTCTCGCACGTGTTTTTACTCGACTAGCCTGCGGGATGCATCCTCTCGCACGTGTTTTTACTCGACTAGCCTGCGGGATGCATCCTCTCGCACGTGTTTTTACTCGACTAGCCTGCGAGATGCATCCTCTCGCACGAGTTTTTACTCGACTAGCCTGCGGAATGCATCCTCTCGCACGTGTTTTTACTGGACTAGCCTGCGGGATGCATCCTCTCGCACGTGTTTTTACTCGACCAGCCTGCGGGATGCACCCTCTCGCACGTGTTTTTACTCGACTAGCCTGCGGGATGCATGCTCTCGCACGTGTTTTTACTCGACTAGCCTGCGGGATGTATCCTCTCGCACGTGTTTTTACTCCACTAGCCTGCGGGATGCATCCTCCCGCACGTGTTTTTACTCGACTAGCCTGCGGGATGCATCCTCTCGCACGCGTTTTTGCTCGACTAGCCTGCGGGATGCATCCACTCGCACGTGTTTTTGCTCGACTAGCCTGCGGGATGCATCCTCTCGCACGTGTTTTTGCTCGACTAGCCTGCGGGATGCATCCACTCGTACGTGTTTTTACTCGACTAGCCTGCGGGATGCATCCTCTCGCACGTGTTTTTACTCGACTAGCCTGCGGGATGCATGCACTCGCACGTGTTTTTACTCGACTAGCCTGCGGGATGCATCCTCTCGCACGTGTTTTTACTCCACTAGCCTGCGGGATGCATCCTCTCGCACGTGTTTTTGCTCGACTAGCCTGCGGGATGCATCCTCTCGCACGTGTTTTTACTCGACTAGCCTGCGGGATGCATCCTCTCGCACGTGTTTTTACTCGACTAGCCTGCGGGATGCATCCTCTCGCACGTGTTTTTACTGGACTAGCCTGCGGGATGTATCCTCTCGCACGTGTTTTTACTCCACTAGCCTGCGGGATGCATCCACTCGCACGTGTTTTTGCTCGACTAGCCTGCGGGATGCATCCTCTCGCACGTGTTTTTGCTCGACTAGCCTGCGGGATGCATCCACTCGCACGTGTTTTTGCTCGACTAGCCTGCGGGATGCATCCTCTCGCACGTGTTTTTGCTCGACTAGCGTGCGGGATGCATCCACTCGCACGTGTTTTTACTCGACTAGCCTGCGGGATGCATCCTCTCGCACGTGTTTTTACTCGACTAGCCTGCGGGGTGCATCCTCTCGCACGTGTTTTTACTCGACTAGCCTGCGGGGTGCATCCTCTCGCACGTGTTTTTACTCGACTAGCCATGCGCATCCCAAAAAACCTGCGCATGCGCATCCCACAAAACCTCGCACGTGTTTTTACTCGACTAGCCTGCGGGATGCACCCTCTCGCACGTGTTTTTACTCGACTAGCCTGCGGGATGCATGCTCTCGCACGTGTTTTTACTCGACTAGCCTGCGGGATGCATCCTCCCGCACGTGTTTTTACTCGACTAGCCTGCGGGATGCATCCTCTCGCACGTGTTTTTGCTCGACTAGCCTGCGGGATGCATCCTCTCGCACGTGTTTTTACTCGACTAGCCTGCGGGATGCATCCTCTCGCACGTGTTTTTACTCGACTAGCCTGCGGGATGCATCCTCTCGCACGTGTTTTTACTGGACTAGCCTGCGGGATGTATCCTCTCGCACGTGTTTTTACTCCACTAGCCTGCGGGATGCATCCTCCCGCACGTGTTTTTACTCGACTAGCCTGCGGGATGCATCCTCTCGCACGCGTTTTTGCTCGACTAGCCTGCGGGATGCATCCACTCGCACGTGTTTTTGCTCGACTAGCCTGCGGGATGCATCCTCTCGCACGTGTTTTTGCTCGACTAGCCTGCGGGATGCATCCACTCGCACGTGTTTTTACTCGACTAGCCTGCGGGATGCATCCTCTCGCACGTGTTTTTACTCGACTAGCCTGCGGGATGCACCCTGTCGCACGTGTTTTTACTCGACTAGCCTGCGGGGTGCATCCTCTCGCACGTGTTTTTACTCGAGTAGCCATGCGCATCCCAAAAAACCTGCGCATGCGCATCCCAAAAAACCTGCGCATGCGCATCCCACAAAACCTCCACGTGTTTTTACTCGACTAGCCTGCGGGATGCATCCTCTCGCACGTGTTTTTACTCGACTAGCCTGCGGGATGCATCCTCTCGCACGTGTTTTTACTCGACTAGCCTGCGGGATGCATCCTCACGCACGTGTTTTACTCCACTAGCCTGCAGGATGCATCCTCTCGCTCGTGTTTTTACTCGACTAGCCTGCGGGATGCATCCTCCCGCACGTGTTTTTACTCGACTAGCCTGCGGGATGCATCCTCTCGCACGCGTTTTTGCTCGACTAGCCTGCGGGATGCATCCTCTCGCACGTGTTTTTGCTCGACTAGCCTGCGGGATGCATCCTCTCGCACGTGTTTTTGCTCGACTAGCCTGCGGGATGCATCCTCTCGCACGTGTTTTTACTCGACTAGCCTGCGGGATGCATCCTCTCGCACGTGTTTTTACTCGACTAGCCTGCGGGATGGATCCTCTCGCACGTGTTTTTACTCGACTAGCCTGCGGGATGCATGCTCTCGCACGTGTTTTTACTCGACTAGCCTGCGGGATGTATCCTCTCGCACGTGTTTTTACTCCACTAGCCTGCGGGATGCATCCTCCCGCACGTGTTTTTACTCGACTAGCCTGCGGGATGCATCCTCTCGCACGCGTTTTTACTCGACTAGCCTGCGGGATGCATCCTCTCGCACGTGTTTTTGCTCGACTAGCCTGCGGGATGCATCCTCTCGCACGTGTTTTTGCTCGACTAGCCTGCGGGATGCATCCTCTCGCACGTGTTTTTACTCGACTAGCCTGCGGGATGCATCCTCTCGCACGTGTTTTTACTCGACTAGCCTGCGGGATGTATCCTCTCGCACGTGTTTTTACTCCACTAGCCTGCGGGATGCATCCTCCCGCACGTGTTTTTACTCGACTAGCCTGCGGGATGCATCCTCTCGCACGCGTTTTTGCTCGACTAGCCTGCGGGATGCATCCTCTCGCACGTGTTT
Source organism: Lasioglossum baleicum (assembly GCF_051020765.1). NCBI lineage: Eukaryota > Metazoa > Arthropoda > Insecta > Hymenoptera > Halictidae > Lasioglossum > Lasioglossum baleicum. The sequence goes on from NW_027471252.1 coordinate 12,973, forward strand.
TTACTCGACTAGCCTGCGGGATGCATCCTCTCGCACGTGTTTTTACTCGACTAGCCTGCGGGATGCATCCTCTCGCACGTGTTTTTACTCGACTAGCCTGCGAGATGCATCCTCTCGCACGAGTTTTTACTCGACTAGCCTGCGGGATGCATGCTCTCGCACGTGTTTTTACTCGACTAGCCTGCGGGATGCATCCTCTCGCACGTGTTTTTACTCGACTAGCCTGCGGGATGCATCCTCTCGCACGTGTTTTTGCTCGACTAGCCTGCGGGATGCATCCTCTCGCACGTGTTTTTACTCGACTAGCCTGCGGGATGCATCCTCTCGCACGTGTTTTTACTCGACTAGCCTGCGGGATGCATCCTCTCGCACGTGTTTTTACTGGACTAGCCTGCGGGATGTATCCTCTCGCACGTGTTTTTACTCCACTAGCCTGCGGGATGCATCCACTCGCACGTGTTTTTGCTCGACTAGCCTGCGGGATGCATCCTCTCGCACGTGTTTTTGCTCGACTAGCCTGCGGGATGCATCCACTCGCACGTGTTTTTGCTCGACTAGCCTGCGGGATGCATCCTCTCGCACGTGTTTTTGCTCGACTAGCGTGCGGGATGCATCCACTCGCACGTGTTTTTACTCGACTAGCCTGCGGGATGCATCCTCTCGCACGTGTTTTTACTCGACTAGCCTGCGGGGTGCATCCTCTCGCACGTGTTTTTACTCGACTAGCCTGCGGGGTGCATCCTCTCGCACGTGTTTTTACTCGACTAGCCTGCGGGATGCACCCTCTCGCACGTGTTTTTACTCGACTAGCCTGCGGGATGCATGCTCTCGCACGTGTTTTTACTCGACTAGCCTGCGGGATGCATCCTCTCGCACGTGTTTTTACTCGACTAGCCTGCGGGATGCATCCTCTCGCACGTGTTTTTGCTCGACTAGCCTGCGGGATGCATCCTCTCGCACGTGTTTTTACTCGACTAGCCTGCGGGATGCATCCTCTCGCACGTGTTTTTACTCGACTAGCCTGCGGGATGCATCCTCTCGCACGTGTTTTTACTGGACTAGCCTGCGGGATGTATCCTCTCGCACGTGTTTTTACTCCACTAGCCTGCGGGATGCATCCTCCCGCACGTGTTTTTACTCGACTAGCCTGCGGGATGCATCCTCTCGCACGCGTTTTTGCTCGACTAGCCTGCGGGATGCATCCACTCGCACGTGTTTTTGCTCGACTAGCCTGCGGGATGCATCCTCTCGCACGTGTTTTTGCTCGACTAGCCTGCGGGATGCATCCACTCGCACGTGTTTTTACTCGACTAGCCTGCGGGATGCATCCTCTCGCACGTGTTTTTACTCGACTAGCCTGCGGGATGCACCCTCTCGCACGTGTTTTTACTCGACTAGCCTGCGGGGTGCATCCTCTCGCACGTGTTTTTACTCGAGTAGCCATGCGCATCCCAAAAAACCTGCGCATGCGCATCCCAAAACACCTGCGCATGCGCATCCCACAAAACCTCCACGTGTTTTTACTCGACTAGCCTGCGGGATGCATCCTCTCGCACGTGTTTTTACTCGACTAGCCTGCGGGATGCATCCTCTCGCACGTGTTTTTACTCGACTAGCCTGCGGGATGCATCCTCACGCACGTGTTTTACTCCACTAGCCTGCAGGATGCATCCTCTCGCTCGTGTTTTTACTCGACTAGCCTGCGGGATGCATCCTCCCGCACGTGTTTTTACTCGACTAGCCTGCGGGATGCATCCTCTCGCACGCGTTTTTGCTCGACTAGCCTGCGGGATGCATCCTCTCGCACGTGTTTTTGCTCGACTAGCCTGCGGGATGCATCCTCTCGCACGTGTTTTTGCTCGACTAGCCTGCGGGATGCATCCTCTCGCACGTGTTTTTACTCGACTAGCCTGCGGGATGCATCCTCTCGCACGTGTTTTTACTCGACTAGCCTGCGGGATGCATCCTCTCGCACGTGTTTTTACTCGACTAGCCTGCGGGATGCATGCTCTCGCACGTGTTTTTACTCGACTAGCCTGCGGGATGTATCCTCTCGCACGTGTTTTTACTCCACTAGCCTGCGGGATGCATCCTCCCGCACGTGTTTTTACTCGACTAGCCTGCGGGATGCATCCTCTCGCACGCGTTTTTGCTCGACTAGCCTGCGGGATGCATCCTCTCGCACGTGTTTTTGCTCGACTAGCCTGCGGGATGCATCCTCTCGCACGTGTTTTTGCTCGACTAGCCTGCGGGATGCATCCACTCGCACGTGTTTTTACTCGACTAGCCTGCGGGATGCATCCTCTCGCACGTGTTTTTACTCGACTAGCCTGCGGGATGCATGCTCTCGCACGTGTTTTTACTCGACTAGCCTGCGGGATGCATCCTCTCGCACGTGTTTTTACTCGACTAGCCTGCGGGATGCATCCTCTCGCACGTGTTTTTACTCGACCTGCCTGCGGGATGCACCCTCTCGCACGTGTTTTTACTCGACTAGCCTGCGGGATGCATGCTCTCGCACGTGTTTTTACTCGACTAGCCTGCGGGATGCATCCTCTCGCACGTGTTTTTACTCGACTAGCCTGCGGGATGCATCCTCTCGCACGTGTTTTTGCTCGACTAGCCTGCGGGATGCATCCTCTCGCACGTGTTTTTACTCGACTAGCCTGCGGGATGCATCCTCTCGCACGTGTTTTTACTCGACTAGCCTGCGGGATGCATCCTCTCGCACGTGTTTTTACTGGACTAGCCTGCGGGATGTATCCTCTCGCACGTGTTTTTACTCCACTAGCCTGCGGGATGCATCCTCCCGCACGTGTTTTTACTCGACTAGCCTGCGGGATGCATCCTCTCGCACGCGTTTTTGCTCGACTAGCCTGCGGGATGCATCCACTCGCACGTGTTTTTGCTCGACTAGCCTGCGGGATGCATCCTCTCGCACGTGTTTTTGCTCGACTAGCCTGCGGGGTGCATCCACTTGTAACGAATATAACAGAGGCGCGAGACTCTTCTCTCTCCGGCCCGCGACCGCGAGAGGGCCACCGCGAGCACCCGCGGGCTCTAGCGAGAACCGCGGCGACGGCCGCGAGATGGCCACCGCGGACTCGCGCTTTCTCGCGGGAGAAACTGTACGCGCGGGGATATAAATACGCGCCGCGGACCCAGAGAGGATCAGTCGGGTTCTCCGATCTAGTGGAACGATCGCTACTAGTGGCTACTCCACGAACGCTTTCTGACACAGCGACCGAGAATCAGGCTTCCTGTCCGCTTACCGCCGACTCCGTTCCGAGATCCCTTGTGGCCGACGCCCTGGGGAATCCTTCCGACCTGGCGAGACGTATTCGTGGCCGACGCCCCTATACTCTTGCACTCCGCTCCTCGTGGCTGACGCCCTTGGATATCCTCCGACCGAGTGAACCGTGTCTGTGGCCGACGCCTTTTCACGCTCACACCGCCAGTCCCCGTGGCTGACGCCCTGGGACCTCCCTCACCGCTAGTACCCCTCTTGTGGCTGACGCCTTCGCAGGGTGTACTCTCCTCGTGGCCGACGCCCTTGGAGCGCATCTCCCGCTACCTCGACGCTTGTGGCTGACGCCTTTGACTAGAGGTAGATCCATCTCTCTCTCTCTCTCTCGATCTTTCGATCACCGTCACCAGCACCGTCGCTTTCTCTGCTCCGCGGAGCCGTATCCAGAATAGGGTCACCGGACCAACCGCCGCGATTAGCTTAGGGTCACCGCGACCACCGTCCGCGTTTCCGCCGCGTTAACTGTACGATAGCCCAGCGTGGGCCAGCGTGTTCACTAGCAGTAAGTTCCGAGCGTCGGACCTTCGGGTCATCCGAATCTCGCCGCGTTAACTATACACTAGAAGTAAGTTCCGAGCGTCGGACCTTCGGGTCATCCGAATCTCGCCGCGTTAACTGTACGATAGCCCAGCGTGGGCCCCTTGGTTATTAGAAGTGAGGAGGACGATAATAAACATTGTTTATTTGACCACACCTGGTGTATCTCATTCGTGGCCGAAGAACTCTCGACGACCGACTGAGCCGGCATTATCTCCCGACCTATATCCGTTACACACTCGCACGTGTTTTTACTCGACTAGCCTGCGGGATGCATCCTCTCGCACGTGTTTTTACTCGACTAGCCTGCGGGATGCACCCTCTCGCACGTGTTTTTACTCGACTAGCCTGCGGGGTGCATCCTCTCGCACGTGTTTTTACTCGACTAGCCATGCGCATCCCAAAAAACCTGCGCATGCGCATCCCAAAAAACCTGCGCATGCGCATCCCACAAAACCTCGCACGTGTTTTTACTCGACTAGCCTGCGGGATGCATCCTCTCGCACGTGTTTTTACTCGACTAGCCTGCGGGATGCATCCTCTCGCACGTGTTTTTACTCGACTAGCCTGCGGGATGCATCCTCACGCACGTGTTTTACTCCACTAGCCTGCAGGATGCATCCTCTCGCACGTGTTTTTACTCGACTAGCCTGCGGGATGCATCCTCCCGCACGTGTTTTTACTCGACTAGCCTGCGGGATGCATCCTCTCGCACGTGTTTTTACTCGACTAGCCTGCGGGATGCATCCTCTCGCACGTGTTTTTGCTCGACTAGCCTGCGGGATGCATCCTCTCGCACGTGTTTTTGCTCGACTAGCCTGCGGGATGCATCCTGTCGCACGTGTTTTTACTCGACTAGCCTGCGGGATGCATCCTCCCGCACGTGTTTTTACTCGACTAGCCTGCGGGATGCATCCTCTCGCACGCGTTTTTGCTCGACTAGCCTGCGGGATGCATCCTCTCGCACGTGTTTTTGCTCGACTAGCCTGCGGGATGCATCCTCTCGCACGTGTTTTTGCTCGACTAGCCTGCAGGATGCATCCTCTCGCACGTGTTTTTACTCGACTAGCCTGCGGGATGCATCCTCTCGCACGTGTTTTTACTGGACTAGCCTGCGGGATGCATCCTCTCGCACGTGTTTTTACTCGACCTGCCTGCGGGATGCACCCTCTCGCACGTGTTTTTACTCGACTAGCCTGCGGGATGCATGCTCTCGCACGTGTTTTTGCTCGACTAGCCTGCGGGATGCATCCTCTCGCACGTGTTTTTGCTCGACTAGCCTGCGGGATGCATCCTCTCGCACGTGTTTTTACTGGACTAGCCTGCGGGATGCATCCTCTCGCACGTGTTTTTACTCGACCTGCCTGCGGGATGCACCCTCTCGCACGTGTTTTTACTCGACTAGCCTGCGGGATGCATGCTCTCGCACGTGTTTTCACTCGACTAGCCTGCGGGATGCATCCTCTCGCACGTGTTTTTACTCGACTAGCCTGCGGGATGCATCCTCTCGCACGTGTTTTTGCTCGACTAGCCTGCGGGATGCATCCTCTCGCACGTGTTTTTACTCGACTAGCCTGCGGGATGCATCCTCTCGCACGTGTTTTTACTCGACTAGCCTGCGGGATGCATGCTCTCGCACGTGTTTTTACTCGACTAGCCTGCGGGATGTATCCTCTCGCACGTGTTTTTACTCCACTAGCCTGCGGGATGCATCCTCCCGCACGTGTTTTTACTCGACTAGCCTGCGGGATGCATCCTCTCGCACGCGTTTTTACTCGACTAGCCTGCGGGATGCATGCTCTCGCACGTGTTTTTACTCGACTAGCCTGCGGGATGCATCCTCTCGCACGTGTTTTTACTCGACTAGCCTGCGGGATGCATCCTCTCGCACGTGTTTTTACTCGACCTGCCTGCGGGATGCACCCTCTCGCACGTGTTTTTACTCGACTAGCCTGCGGGATGCATGCTCTCGCACGTGTTTTTACTCGACTAGCCTGCGGGATGCATCCTCTCGCACGTGTTTTTACTCGACTAGCCTGCGGGATGCATCCTCTCGCACGTGTTTTTGCTCGACTAGCCTGCGGGATGCATCCTCTCGCACGTGTTTTTACTCGACTAGCCTGCGGGATGCATCCTCTCGCACGTGTTTTTACTCGACTAGCCTGCGGGATGCATCCTCTCGCACGTGTTTTTACTGGACTAGCCTGCGGGATGTATCCTCTCGCACGTGTTTTTACTCCACTAGCCTGCGGGATGCATCCTCCCGCACGTGTTTTTACTCGACTAGCCTGCGGGATGCATCCTCTCGCACGCGTTTTTGCTCGACTAGCCTGCGGGATGCATCCACTCGCACGTGTTTTTGCTCGACTAGCCTGCGGGATGCATCCTCTCGCACGTGTTTTTGCTCGACTAGCCTGCGGGGTGCATCCACTTGTAACGAATATAACAGAGGCGCGAGACTCTTCTCTCTCCGGCCCGCGACCGCGAGAGGGCCACCGCGAGCACCCGCGGGCTCTAGCGAGAACCGCGTCGACGGCCGCGAGATGGCCACCGCGGACTCGCGCTTTCTCGCGGGAGAAACTGTACGCGCGGGGATATAAATACGCGCCGCGGACCCAGAGAGGATCAGTCGGGTTCTCCGATCTAGTGGAACGATCGCTACTAGTGGCTACTCCACGAACGCTTTCTGACACAGCGACCGAGAATCAGGCTTCCTGTCCGCTTACCGCCGACTCCGTTCCGAGATCCCTTGTGGCCGACGCCCTGGGGAATCCTTCCGACCTGGCGAGACGTATTCGTGGCCGACGCCCCTATACTCTTGCACTCCGCTCCTCGTGGCTGACGCCCTTGGATATCCTCCGACCGAGTGAACCGTGTCTGTGGCCGACGCCTTTTCACGCTCACACCGCCAGTCCCCGTGGCTGACGCCCAGGGACCTCCCTCACCGCTAGTACCCCTCTTGTGGCTGACGCCTTCGCAGGGTGTACTCTCCTCGTGGCCGACGCCCTTGGAGCGCATCTCCCGCTACCTCGACGCTTGTGGCTGACGCCTTTGACTAGAGGTAGATCCATCTCTCTCTCTCTCTCTCGATCTTTCGATCACCGTCACCAGCACCGTCGCTTTCTCTGCTCCGCGGAGCCGTATCCAGAATAGGGTCACCGGACCAACCGCCGCGATTAGCTTAGGGTCACCGCGACCACCGTCCGCGTTTCCGCCGCGTTAACTGTACGATAGCCCAGCGTGGGCCAGCGTGTTCACTAGCAGTAAGTTCCGAGCGTCGGACCTTCGGGTCATCCGAATCTCGCCGCGTTAACTATACACTAGAAGTAAGTTCCGAGCGTCGGACCTTCGGGTCATCCGAATCTCGCCGCGTTAACTGTACGATAGCCCAGCGTGGGCCCCTTGGTTATTAGAAGTGAGGAGGACGATAATAAACATTGTTTATTTGACCACACCTGGTGTATCTCATTCGTGGCCGAAGAACTCTCGACGACCGACTGAGCCGGCATTATCTCCCGACCTATATCCGTTACACACTCGCACGTGTTTTTACTCGACTAGCCTGCGGGGTGCATCCTCTCGCACGTGTTTTTACTCGACTAGCCATGCGCATCCCAAAAAACCTGCGCATGCGCATCCCAAAAAACCTGCGCATGCGCATCCCACAAAACCTCGCACGTGTTTTTACTCGACTAGCCTGCGGGATGCATCCTCTCGCACGTGTTTTTACTCGACTAGGCTGCGGGATGCATCCTCTCGCACGTGTTTTTACTCGACTAGCCTGCGGGATGCATCCTCACGCACGTGTTTTACTCCACTAGCCTGCAGGATGCATCCTCTCGCACGTGTTTTTACTCGACTAGCCTGCGGGATGCATCCTCCCGCACGTGTTTTTACTCGACTAGCCTGCGGGATGCATCCTCTCGCACGCGTTTTTGCTCGACTAGCCTGCGGGATGCATCCTCTCGCACGTGTTTTTGCTCGACTAGCCTGCGGGATGCATCCTCTCGCACGTGTTTTTACTCGACTAGCCTGCGGGATGCATCCTCTCGCACGTGTTTTTACTCGACTAGCCTGCGGGATGCATCCTCTCGCACGTGCTTTTACTCGACTAGCCTGCGAGATGCATCCTCTCGCACGAGTTTTTACTCGACTAGCCTGCGGGATGCATGCTCTCGCACGTGTTTTTACTCGACTAGCCTGCGGGATGCATCCTCTCGCACGTGTTTTTACTCGACTAGCCTGCGGGATGCATCCTCTCGCACGTGTTTTTGCTCGACTAGCCTGCGGGATGCATCCTCTCGCACGTGTTTTTACTCGACTAGCCTGCGGGATGCATCCTCTCGCACGTGTTTTTACTCGACTAGCCTGCGGGATGCATCCTCTCGCACGTGTTTTTACTGGACTAGCCTGCGGGATGTATCCTCTCGCACGTGTTTTTACTCCACTAGCCTGCGGGATGCATCCACTCGCACGTGTTTTTGCTCGACTAGCCTGCGGGATGCATCCTCTCGCACGTGTTTTTGCTCGACTAGCCTGCGGGATGCATCCACTCGCACGTGTTTTTGCTCGACTAGCCTGCGGGATGCATCCTCTCGCACGTGTTTTTGCTCGACTAGCGTGCGGGATGCATCCACTCGCACGTGTTTTTACTCGACTAGCCTGCGGGATGCATCCTCTCGCACGTGTTTTTACTCGACTAGCCTGCGGGGTGCATCCTCTCGCACGTGTTTTTACTCGACTAGCCTGCGGGGTGCATCCTCTCGCACGTGTTTTTACTCGACTAGCCATGCGCATCCCAAAAAACCTGCGCATGCGCATCCCACAAAACCTCGCACGTGTTTTTACTCGACTAGCCTGCGGGATGCACCCTCTCGCACGTGTTTTTACTCGACTAGCCTGCGGGATGCATGCTCTCGCACGTGTTTTTACTCGACTAGCCTGCGGGATGCATCCTCTCGCACGTGTTTTTACTCGACTAGCCTGCGGGATGCATCCTCTCGCACGTGTTTTTGCTCGACTAGCCTGCGGGATGCATCCTCTCGCACGTGTTTTTACTCGACTAGCCTGCGGGATGCATCCTCTCGCACGTGTTTTTACTCGACTAGCCTGCGGGATGCATCCTCTCGCACGTGTTTTTGCTCGACTAGCCTGCGGGATGCATCCTCTCGCACGTGTTTTTGCTCGACTAGCCTGCGGGATGCATCCTCTCGCACGTGTTTTTGCTCGACTAGCCTGCGGGATGCATCCACTCGCACGTGTTTTTACTCGACTAGCCTGCGGGATGCATCCTCTCGCACGTGTTTTTACTCGACTAGCCTGCGGGATGCATCCTCTCGCACGTGTTTTTACTCGACTAGCCTGCGGGATGCATCCTCTCGCACGTGTTTTTACTCGACTAGCCTGCGGGATGCATCCTCACGCACGTGTTTTACTCCACTAGCCTGCAGGATGCATCCTCTCGCTCGTGTTTTTACTCGACTAGCCTGCGGGATGCATCCTCCCGCACGTGTTTTTACTCGACTAGCCTGCGGGATGCATCCTCTCGCACGCGTTTTTGCTCGACTAGCCTGCGGGATGCATCCTCTCGCACGTGTTTTTGCTCGACTAGCCTGCGGGATGCATCCTCTCGCACGTGTTTTTGCTCGACTAGCCTGCGGGATGCATCCTCTCGCACGTGTTTTTACTCGACTAGCCTGCGGGATGCATCCTCTCGCACGTGTTTTTACTCGACTAGCCTGCGGGGTGCATCCTCTCGCACGTGTTTTTACTCGACTAGCCATGCGCATCCCAAAAAACCTGCGCATGCGCATCCCAAAAAACCTGCGCATGCGCATCCCACAAAACCTCGCACGTGTTTTTACTCGACTAGCCTGCGGGATGCATCCTCTCGCACGTGTTTTTACTCGACTAGCCTGCGGGATGCATCCTCTCGCACGTGTTTTTACTCGACTAGCCTGCGGGATGCATCCTCACGCACGTGTTTTACTCCACTAGCCTGCAGGATGCATCCTCTCGCACGTGTTTTTACTCGACTAGCCTGCGGGATGCATCCTCCCGCACGTGTTTTTACTCGACTAGCCTGCGGGATGCATCCTCTCGCACGCGTTTTTGCTCGACTAGCCTGCGGGATGCATCCTCTCGCACGTGTTTTTGCTCGACTAGCCTGCGGGATGCATCCTCTCGCACGTGTTTTTACTCGACTAGCCTGCGGGATGCATCCTCTCGCACGTGTTTTTACTCGACTAGCCTGCGGGATGCATCCTCTCGCACGTGCTTTTACTCGACTAGCCTGCGAGATGCATCCTCTCGCACGAGTTTTTACTCGACTAGCCTGCGGGATGCATGCTCTCGCACGTGTTTTTACTCGACTAGCCTGCGGGATGCATCCTCTCGCACGTGTTTTTACTCGACTAGCCTGCGGGATGCATCCTCTCGCACGTGTTTTTGCTCGACTAGCCTGCGGGATGCATCCTCTCGCACGTGTTTTTACTCGACTAGCCTGCGGGATGCATCCTCTCGCACGTGTTTTTACTCGACTAGCCTGCGGGATGCATCCTCTCGCACGTGTTTTTACTGGACTAGCCTGCGGGATGTATCCTCTCGCACGTGTTTTTACTCCACTAGCCTGCGGGATGCATCCACTCGCACGTGTTTTTGCTCGACTAGCCTGCGGGATGCATCCTCTCGCACGTGTTTTTGCTCGACTAGCCTGCGGGATGCATCCACTCGCACGTGTTTTTGCTCGACTAGCCTGCGGGATGCATCCTCTCGCACGTGTTTTTGCTCGACTAGCGTGCGGGATGCATCCACTCGCACGTGTTTTTACTCGACTAGCCTGCGGGATGCATCCTCTCGCACGTGTTTTTACTCGACTAGCCTGCGGGGTGCATCCTCTCGCACGTGTTTTTACTCGACTAGCCTGCGGGGTGCATCCTCTCGCACGTGTTTTTACTCGACTAGCCATGCGCATCCCAAAAAACCTGCGCATGCGCATCCCACAAAACCTCGCACGTGTTTTTACTCGACTAGCCTGCGGGATGCACCCTCTCGCACGTGTTTTTACTCGACTAGCCTGCGGGATGCATGCTCTCGCACGTGTTTTTACTCGACTAGCCTGCGGGATGCATCCTCTCGCACGTGTTTTTACTCGACTAGCCTGCGGGATGCATCCTCTCGCACGTGTTTTTGCTCGACTAGCCTGCGGGATGCATCCTCTCGCACGTGTTTTTACTCGACTAGCCTGCGGGATGCATCCTCTCGCACGTGTTTTTACTCGACTAGCCTGCGGGATGCATCCTCTCGCACGTGTTTTTGCTCGACTAGCCTGCGGGATGCATCCTCTCGCACGTGTTTTTGCTCGACTAGCCTGCGGGATGCATCCTCTCGCACGTGTTTTTGCTCGACTAGCCTGCGGGATGCATCCACTCGCACGTGTTTTTACTCGACTAGCCTGCGGGATGCATCCTCTCGCACGTGTTTTTACTCGACTAGCCTGCGGGATGCATCCTCTCGCACGTGTTTTTACTCGACTAGCCTGCGGGATGCATCCTCTCGCACGTGTTTTTACTCGACTAGCCTGCGGGATGCATCCTCACGCACGTGTTTTACTCCACTAGCCTGCAGGATGCATCCTCTCGCTCGTGTTTTTACTCGACTAGCCTGCGGGATGCATCCTCCCGCACGTGTTTTTACTCGACTAGCCTGCGGGATGCATCCTCTCGCACGCGTTTTTGCTCGACTAGCCTGCGGGATGCATCCTCTCGCACGTGTTTTTGCTCGACTAGCCTGCGGGATGCATCCTCTCGCACGTGTTTTTGCTCGACTAGCCTGCGGGATGCATCCTCTCGCACGTGTTTTTACTCGACTAGCCTGCGGGATGCATCCTCTCGCACGTGTTTTTACTCGACTAGCCTGCGGGATGCATCCTCTCGCACGTGTTTTTACTCGACTAGCCTGCGGGATGCATGCTCTCGCACGTGTTTTTACTCGACTAGCCTGCGGGATGTATCCTCTCGCACGTGTTTTTACTCCACTAGCCTGCGGGATGCATCCTCCCGCACGTGTTTTTACTCGACTAGCCTGCGGGATGCATCCTCTCGCACGCGTTTTTGCTCGACTAGCCTGCGGGATGCATCCTCTCGCACGTGTTTTTGCTCGACTAGCCTGCGGGATGCATCCTCTCGCACGTGTTTTTGCTCGACTAGCCTGCGGGATGCATCCTCTCGCACGCGTTTTTGCTCGACTAGCCTGCGGGATGCATCCACTCGCACGTGTTTTTGCTCGACTAGCCTGCGGGATGCATCCTCTCGCACGTGTTTTTGCTCGACTAGCCTGCGGGATGCATCCACTCGCACGTGTTTTTACTCGACTAGCCTGCGGGATGCATCCTCTCGCACGTGTTTTTACTCGACTAGCCTGCGGGATGCATGCTCTCGCACGTGTTTTTACTCGACTAGCCTGCGGGATGCATCCTCTCGCACGTGTTTTTACTCGACTAGCCTGCGGGATGCATCCTCTCGCACGTGTTTTTACTCGACTAGCCTGCGGGATGCATCCTCTCGCACGTGTTTTTACTCGACCAGCCTGCGAGATGCACCTTCTCGCACGTTTTTTTACTCGACTAGCCTGCGGGATGCATGCTCTGGCACGTGTTTTTGCTCGACTAGCCTGCGGGATGCATCCACTCGCACGTGTTTTTACTCGACTAGCCTGCGGGATGCATCCTCTCGCACGTGTTTTTACTCGACTAGCCTGCGGGATGTATCCTCTCGCACGTGTTTTTACTCCACTAGCCTGCGGGATGCATCCTCCCGCACGTGTTTTTACTCGACTAGCCTGCGGGATGCATCCTCTCGCACGCGTTTTTGCTCGACTAGCCTGCGGGATGCATCCTCTCGCACGTGTTTTTGGTCGAAGGAGCCTGCGGGATGCATCCTCTCGCACGTGTTTTTGCTCGACTAGCCTGCGGGATGCATCCTCTCGCACGTGTTTTTACTCGACTAGCCTGCGGGATGCATCCTCTCGCACGTGTTTTTACTCGACTAGCCTGCGGGATGCATCCTCTCGCACGTGTTTTTACTCGACTAGCCTGCGGGATGCATCCTCTCGCACGTGTTTTTACTCGACTAGCCTGCGGGATGCATCCTCTCGCACGTGTTTTTACTCGACTTGCCTGCGGGATGCATCCTCTCGCACGTGTTTTTACTCGACTAACCTGCGGGATGCATCCTCTCGCACGTGTTTTTACTGGACTAGCCTGCGGGATATATCCTCTCGCACGTGTTTTTGCTCGACTAGCCTGCGGGATGCATCCTCTCGCACGTGTTTTTACTCGACTAGCCTGCGGGATGCATCCTCTCGCAGGTGTTTTTACTCGACTAGCCTGCGGGATGCATCCTCTCGCACGTGTTTTTACTGGACTAGCCTGCGGGATGCATCCTCTCGCACGTGTTTTTACTCGACCAGCCTGCGGGATGCACCCTCTCGCACGTGTTTTTACTCGACTAGCCTGCGGGATGCATGCTCTCGCACGTGTTTTTACTCGACTAGCCTGCGGGATGTATCCTCTCGCACGTGTTTTTACTCCACTAGCCTGCGGGATGCATCCTCCCGCACGTGTTTTTACTCGACTAGCCTGCGGGATGCATCCACTCGCACGTGTTTTTGCTCGACTAGCCTGCGGGATGCATCCTCTCGCACGTGTTTTTGCTCGACTAGCCTGCGGGATGCATCCACTCGCACGTGTTTTTACTCGACTAGCCTGCGGGATGCATCCTCTCTCACGTGTTTTTACTCGACTAGCCTGCGGGATGTATCCTCTCGCACGTGTTTTTACTCCACTAGCCTGCGGGATGCATCCTCCCGCACGTGTTTTTACTCGACTAGCCTGCGGGATGCATCCTCTCGCACGCGTTTTTGCTCGACTAGCCTGCGGGATGTATCCTCTCGCACGTGTTTTTACTCCACTAGCCTGCGGGATGCATCCTCCCTCACGTGTTTTTACTCGACTAGCCTGCGGGATGCATCCTCTCGCACGCGTTTTTGCTCGACTAGCCTGCGGGATGCATCCACTCGCACGTGTTTTTGCTCGACTAGCCTGCGGGATGCATCCTCTCGCACGTGTTTTTGCTCGACTAGCCTGCGGGATGCATCCACTCGCACGTGTTTTTACTCGACTAGCCTGCGGGATGCATCCTCTCGCACGTGTTTTTACTCGACTAGCCTGCGGGATGCATCCTCTCGCACGTGTTTTTACTCGACTAGCCTGCGGGATGCATCCTCTCGCACGTGTTTTTACTCGACTAGCCTGCGGGATGCATCCTCTCGCACGTGTTTTTACTGGACTAGCCTGCGGGATATATCCTCTCGCACGTGTTTTTGCTCGACTAGCCTGCGGGATGCATCCTCTCGCACGTGTTTTTACTCGACTAGCCTGCGGGATGCATCCTCTCGCAGGTGTTTTTACTCGACTAGCCTGCGGGATGCATCCTCTCGCACGTGTTTTTACTGGACTAGCCTGCGGGATGCATCCTCTCGCACGTGTTTTTACTCGACCAGCCTGCGGGATGCACCCTCTCGCACGTGTTTTTACTCGACTAGCCTGCGGGATGCATGCTCTCGCACGTGTTTTTACTCGACTAGCCTGCGGGATGTAT
>NW_027471253.1:0-27466 GCF_051020765.1 Lasioglossum baleicum
AGGCTAGTCGAGTAAAAACACGTGCGAGGTTTTGTGGGATGCGCATGCGCAGGTTTTGTGGGATGCGCATGCGCAGGTTTTTTGGGATGCGCATGCGCAGGTTTTTTGGGATGCGCATGGCTAGTCGAGGAAAAACACGTGCGAGAGGATGCATCCCGCAGGCTAGTCGGGTAAAAACACGTGCGAGAGGATGCATCCCGCAGGCTAGTCGAGTAAAAACACGTGCGAGGTTTTGTGGGATGCGCATGCACAGGTTTTGTGGGATGCGCATGCGCAGGTTTTTTGGGATGCGCATGCCTAGACGAGCAAAAACACGTGCGAGAGGATGCATCCCGCAGGCTAGTCGAGCAAAAACACGTGCGAGAGGATGCATCCCGCAGGCTAGTCGAGTAAAAACACGTGCGAGAGGATGCATCCCGCAGGCTAGTCGAGTAAAAACACGTGCGAGAGGATGCATCCCGCAGGCTAGTCGAGTAAAAACACGTGCGAGGTTTCGTGGGATGCGCATGCACAGGTTTTGTGGGATGCGCATGCGCAGGTTTTTTGGGATGCGTATGCGCAGGTTTTTTGGGATGCGCATGCCTAGTCGAGCAAAAACACGTGCGAGAGGATGCATCCCGCAGGCTAGTCGAGCAAAAACACGTGCGAGAGGATGCATCCCGCAGGCTAGTCGAGTAAAAACACGTGCGAGAGGATGCATCCCGCAGGCTAGTCGAGTAAAAACACGTGCGAGAGGATGCATCCCGCAGGCTAGTCGACTAAAAACACGTGCGAGGTTTTGTGGGATGCGCATGCGCAGGTTTTTTGGGATGCGCAAGGCTAGTCGAGCAAAAACACGTGCGAGAGGATGCATCCCGCAGGGTAGTCGAGTAAAAACACGTGCGAGAGGATGCATCCCGCAGGCTAGTCGAGTAAAAACACGTGCGAGAGGATGCATCCCGCAGGCTAGTCGAGTAAAAACACGTGCGAGGTTTTGTGGGATGCGCATGCGCAGGTTTTGTGGGATGCGCATGCGCAGGTTTTTTGGGATGCGCATGGCTAGACGAGGAAAAACACGTGCGAGAGGATGCATCCCGCAGGCTAGTCGAGTAAAAACACGTGCGAGAGGATGCATCCCGCAGGCTAGTCGAGTAAAAACACGTGCGAGAGGATGCATCCCGCAGGCTAGTCGAGTAAAAACACGTGCGAGGTTTTGTGGGATGCGCATGCACAGGTTTTGTGGGATGCGCATGCGCAGGTTTTTTGGGATGCGCATGCGCAGGTTTTTTGGGATGCGCATGCCTAGTCGAGCAAAAACACGTGCGAGAGGATGCATCCCGCAGGCTAGTCGAGCAAAAACACGTGCGAGAGGATGCATCCCGCAGGCTAGTCGAGTAAAAACACGTGCGAGAGGATGCATCCCGCAGGCTAGTCGAGTAAAAACACGTGCGAGGTTTTGTGGGATGCGCATGCGCAGGTTTTGTGGGATGCGCATGCGCAGGTTTTTTGGGATGCGCATGCGCAGGTTTTTTGGGATGCGCATGGCTAGTCGAGGAAAAACACGTGCGAGAGGATGCATCCCGCAGGCTAGTCGAGCAAAAACACGTGCGAGAGGATGCATCCCGCAGGCTAGTCGAGTAAAAACACGTGCGAGAGGATGCCTCCCGCAGGCTAGTCGAGTAAAAACACGTGCGAGAGGATGCATCCCGCAGGCTAGTCGACTAAAAACACGTGCGAGGTTTTGTGGGATGCGCATGCGCAGGTTTTTTGGGATGCGCAAGGCTAGTCGAGCAAAAACACGTGCGAGAGGATGCATCCCGCAGGGTAGTCGAGTAAAAACACGTGCGAGAGGATGCATCCCGCAGGCTAGTCGAGTAAAAACACGTGCGAGAGGATGCATCCCGCAGGCTAGTCGAGTAAAAACACGTGCGAGGGTTTGTGGGATGCGCATGCGCAGGTTTTGTGGGATGCGCATGCGCAGGTTTTTTGGGATGCGCATGGCTAGTCGAGTAAAAACACGTGCGAGAGGATGCATCCCGCAGGCTAGTCGAGTAAAAACACGTGCGAGGTTTTGTGGGATGCGCATGCGCAGGTTTTTTGGGATGCGCATGCCTAGTCGAGCAAAAACACGTGCGAGAGGATGCATCCCGCAGGCTAGTCCAGCAAAAACACGTGCGAGAGGATGCATCCCGCAGGCTAGTCGAGTAAAAACACGTGCGAGAGGATGCATCCCGCAGGCTAGTCGAGTAAAAACACGTGCGAGAGGATGCATCCTGCAGGCTAGTCGAGTAAAAACACGTGCGAGAGGATGCATCCCGCAGGCTAGTCGAGTAAAAACACGTGCGAGGTTTTGTGGGATGCGCATGCGCAGGTTTTGTGGGATGCGCATGCGCAGGTTTTTTGGGATGCGCATGGCTAGTCGAGCAAAAACACGTGCAAGAGGATGCATCCCGCAGGGTAGTCGAGTAAAAATAACGTGCGAGAGGATGCATCCCGCAGGCTAGTCGAGTAAAAACACGTGCGAGAGGATGCATCCCGCAGGCTAGTCGAGTAAAAACACGTGCGAGAGGATGCCTCCCGCAGGCTAGTCGAGTAAAAACACGTGCGAGAGGATGCATCCCGCAGGCTAGTCGAGTAAAAACACGTGCGAGAGGATGCATCCCGCAGGCTAGTCGAGTAAAAACACGTGCGAGGTTTCGTGGGATGCGCATGCACAGGTTTTTTGGGATGCGCATGCGCAGGTTTTTTGGGATGCGCATGGCTAGTCGAGGAAAAACACGTGCGAGAGGATGCATCCCGCAGGCTAGTCGAGTAAAAACACGTGCGAGAGGATGCATCCCGCAGGCTAGTCGAGTAAAAACACGTGCGAGAGGATGCATCCCGCAGGCTAGTCGAGTAAAAACACGTGCGAGGTTTCGTGGGATGCGCATGCACAGGTTTTGTGGGATGCGCATGCGCAGGTTTTTTGGGATGCGCATGCGCAGGTTTTTTGGGATGCGCATGCCTAGTCGAGCAAAAACACGTGCGAGAGGATGCATCCCGCAGGCTAGTCGAGCAAAAACACGTGCGAGAGGATGCATCCCGCAGGCTAGTCGAGTAAAAACACGTGCGAGAGGATGCCTCCCGCAGGCTAGTCGAGTAAAAACACGTGCGAGAGGATGCATCCCGCAGGCTAGTCGACTAAAAACACGTGCGAGGTTTTGTGGGATGCGCATGCGCTGGTTTTTTGGGATGCGCAAGGCTAGTCGAGCAAAAACACGTGCGAGAGGATGCATCCCGCAGGGTAGTCGAGTAAAAACACGTGCGAGAGGATGCATCCCGCAGGCTAGTCGAGTAAAAACACGTGCGAGAGGATGCATCCCGCAGGCTAGTCGAGTAAAAACACGTGCGAGGGTTTGTGGGATGCGCATGCGCAGGTTTTGTGGGATGCGCATGCGCAGGTTTTTTGGGATGCGCATGGCTAGTCGAGTAAAAACACGTGCGAGAGGATGCATCCCGCAGGCTAGTCGAGTAAAAACACGTGCGAGGTTTTGTGGGATGCGCATGCGCAGGTTTTTTGGGATGCGCATGCCTAGTCGAGCAAAAACACGTGCGAGAGGATGCATCCCGCAGGCTAGTCCAGCAAAAACACGTGCGAGAGGATGCATCCCGCAGGCTAGTCGAGTAAAAACACGTGCGAGAGGATGCATCCCGCAGGCTAGTCGAGTAAAAACACGTGCGAGAGGATGCATCCTGCAGGCTAGTCGAGTAAAAACACGTGCGAGAGGATGCATCCCGCAGGCTAGTCGAGTAAAAACACGTGCGAGGTTTTGTGGGATGCGCATGCGCAGGTTTTGTGGGATGCGCATGCGCAGGTTTTTTGGGATGCGCATGGCTAGTCGAGCAAAAACACGTGCAAGAGGATGCATCCCGCAGGGTAGTCGAGTAAAAACACGTGCGAGAGGATGCATCCCGCAGGCTAGTCGAGTAAAAACACGTGCGAGAGGATGCATCCCGCAGGCTAGTCGAGTAAAAACACGTGCGAGAGGATGCCTCCCGCAGGCTAGTCGAGTAAAAACACGTGCGAGAGGATGCATCCCGCAGGCTAGTCGACTAAAAACACGTGCGAGGTTTTGTGGGATGCGCATGCGCAGGTTTTTTGGGATGCGCAAGGCTAGTCGAGCAAAAACACGTGCGAGAGGATGCATCCCGCAGGGTAGTCGAGTAAAAACACGTGCGAGAGGATGCATCCCGCAGGCTAGTCGAGTAAAAACACGTGCGAGAGGATGCATCCCGCAGGCTAGTCGAGTAAAAACACGTGCGAGGGTTTGTGGGATGCGCATGCGCAGGTTTTGTGGGATGCGCATGCGCAGGTTTTTTGGGATGCGCATGGCTAGTCGAGTAAAAACACGTGCGAGAGGATGCATCCCGCAGGCTAGTCGAGTAAAAACACGTGCGAGGTTTTGTGGGATGCGCATGCGCAGGTTTTTTGGGATGCGCATGCCTAGTCGAGCAAAAACACGTGCGAGAGGATGCATCCCGCAGGCTAGTCCAGCAAAAACACGTGCGAGAGGATGCATCCCGCAGGCTAGTCGAGTAAAAACACGTGCGAGAGGATGCATCCCGCAGGCTAGTCGAGTAAAAACACGTGCGAGAGGATGCATCCTGCAGGCTAGTCGAGTAAAAACACGTGCGAGAGGATGCATCCCGCAGGCTAGTCGAGTAAAAACACGTGCGAGGTTTTGTGGGATGCGCATGCGCAGGTTTTGTGGGATGCGCATGCGCAGGTTTTTTGGGATGCGCATGGCTAGTCGAGCAAAAACACGTGCGAGAGGATGCATCCCGCAGGGTAGTCGAGTAAAAACACGTGCGAGAGGATGCATCCCGCAGGCTAGTCGAGTAAAAACACGTGCGAGAGGATGCATCCCGCAGGCTAGTCGAGTAAAAACACGTGCGAGAGGATGCATCCCGCAGGCTAGTCGAGTAAAAACACGTGCGAGGTTTCGTGGGATGCGCATGCACAGGTTTTGTGGGATGCGCATGCGCAGGTTTTTTGGGATGCGTGTGCGCAGGTTTTTTGGGATGCGCATGCCTAGTCGAGCAAAAACACGTGCGAGAGGATGCATCCCGCAGGCTAGTCGAGCAAAAACACGTGCGAGAGGATGCATCCCGCAGGCTAGTCGAGTAAAAACACGTGCGAGAGGATGCATCCCGCAGGCTAGTCGAGTAAAAACACGTGCGAGAGGATGCATCCCGCAGGCTAGTCGACTAAAAACACGTGCGAGGTTTTGTGGGATGCGCATGCGCAGGTTTTTTGGGATGCGCAAGGCTAGTCGAGCAAAAACACGTGCGAGAGGATGCATCCCGCAGGGTAGTCGAGTAAAAACACGTGCGAGAGGATGCATCCCGCAGGCTAGTCGAGTAAAAACACGTGCGAGAGGATGCATCCCGCAGGCTAGTCGAGTAAAAACACGTGCGAGGTTTTGTGGGATGCGCATGCGCAGGTTTTGTGGGATGCGCATGCGCAGGTTTTTTGGGATGCGCATGCGCAGGTTTTTTGGGATGCGCATGGCTAGACGAGGAAAAACACGTGCGAGAGGATGCATCCCGCAGGCTAGTCGAGTAAAAACACGTGCGAGAGGATGCATCCCGCAGGCTAGTCGAGTAAAAACACGTGCGAGAGGATGCATCCCGCAGGCTAGTCGAGTAAAAACACGTGCGAGGTTTTGTGGGATGCGCATGCACAGGTTTTGTGGGATGCGCATGCGCAGGTTTTTTGGGATGCGCATGCGCAGGTTTTTTGGGATGCGCATGCCTAGTCGAGCAAAAACACGTGCGAGAGGATGCATCCCGCAGGCTAGTCGAGCAAAAACACGTGCGAGAGGATGCATCCCGCAGGCTAGTCGAGTAAAAACACGTGCGAGAGGATGCATCCCGCAGGCTAGTCGAGTAAAAACACGTGCGAGGTTTTGTGGGATGCGCATGCGCAGGTTTTGTGGGATGCGCATGCGCAGGTTTTTTGGGATGCGCATGCGCAGGTTTTTTGGGATGCGCATGGCTAGTCGAGGAAAAACACGTGCGAGAGGATGCATCCCGCAGGCTAGTCGAGTAAAAACACGTGCGAGAGGATGCATCCCGCAGGCTAGTCGAGTAAAAACACGTGCGAGAGGATGCATCCCGCAGGCTAGTCGAGTAAAAACACGTGCGAGCTTTCGTGGGATGCGCATGCACAGGTTTTGTGGGATGCGCATGCGCAGGTTTTTTGGGATGCGCATGCGCAGGTTTTTTGGGATGCGCATGCCTAGTCGAGCAAAAACACGTGCGAGAGGATGCATCCCGCAGGCTAGTCGAGCAAAAACACGTGCGAGAGGATGCATCCCGCAGGCTAGTCGAGTAAAAACACGTGCGAGAGGATGCCTCCCGCAGGCTAGTCGAGTAAAAACACGTGCGAGAGGATGCATCCCGCAGGCTAGTCGACTAAAAACACGTGCGAGGTTTTGTGGGATGCGCATGCGCAGGTTTTTTGGGATGCGCAAGGCTAGTCGAGCAAAAACACGTGCGAGAGGATGCATCCCGCAGGGTAGTCGAGTAAAAACACGTGCGAGAGGATGCATCCCGCAGGCTAGTCGAGTAAAAACACGTGCGAGAGGATGCATCCCGCAGGCTAGTCGAGTAAAAACACGTTCGAGGGTTTGTGGGATGCGCATGCGCAGGTTTTGTGGGATGCGCATGCGCAGGTTTTTTGGGATGCGCATGGCTAGTCGAGTAAAAACACGTGCGAGAGGATGCATCCCGCAGGCTAGTCGAGTAAAAACACGTGCGAGGTTTTGTGGGATGCGCATGCGCAGGTTTTTTGGGATGCGCATGCCTAGTCGAGCAAAAACACGTGCGAGAGGATGCATCCCGCAGGCTAGTCGAGTAAAAACACGTGCGAGAGGATGCATCCTGCAGGCTAGTCGAGTAAAAACACGTGCGAGAGGATGCATCCCGCAGGCTAGTCGAGTAAAAACACGTGCGAGGTTTTGTGGGATGCGCATGCGCAGGTTTTGTGGGATGCGCATGCGCAGGTTTTTTGGGATGCGCATGGCTAGTCGAGCAAAAACACGTGCAAGAGGATGCATCCCGCAGGGTAGTCGAGTAAAAACACGTGCGAGAGGATGCATCCCGCAGGCTAGTCGAGTAAAAACACGTGCGAGAGGATGCATCCCGCAGGCTAGTCGAGTAAAAACACGTGCGAGAGGATGCCTCCCGCAGGCTAGTCGAGTAAAAACACGTGCGAGAGGATGCATCCCGCAGGCTAGTCGACTAAAAACACGTGCGAGGTTTTGTGGGATGCGCATGCGCAGGTTTTTTGGGATGCGCAAGGCTAGTCGAGCAAAAACACGTGCGAGAGGATGCATCCCGCAGGGTAGTCGAGTAAAAACACGTGCGAGAGGATGCATCCCGCAGGCTAGTCGAGTAAAAACACGTGCGAGAGGATGCATCCCGCAGGCTAGTCGAGTAAAAACACGTGCGAGGGTTTGTGGGATGCGCATGCGCAGGTTTTGTGGGATGCGCATGCTCAGGTTTTTTGGGATGCGCATGGCTAGTCGAGTAAAAACACGTGCGAGAGGATGCATCCCGCAGGCTAGTCGAGTAAAAACACGTGCGAGGTTTTGTGGGATGCGCATGCGCAGGTTTTTTGGGATGCGCATGCCTAGTCGAGCAAAAACACGTGCGAGAGGATGCATCCCGCAGGCTAGTCCAGCAAAAACACGTGCGAGAGGATGCATCCCGCAGGCTAGTCGAGTAAAAACACGTGCGAGAGGATGCATCCCGCAGGCTAGTCGAGTAAAAACACGTGCGAGAGGATGCATCCTGCAGGCTAGTCGAGTAAAAACACGTGCGAGAGGATGCATCCCGCAGGCTAGTCGAGTAAAAACACGTGCGAGGTTTTGTGGGATGCGCATGCGCAGGTTTTGTGGGATGCGCATGCGCAGGTTTTTTGGGATGCGCATGGCTAGTCGAGCAAAAACACGTGCGAGAGGATGCATCCCGCAGGGTAGTCGAGTAAAAACACGTGCGAGAGGATGCATCCCGCAGGCTAGTCGAGTAAAAACACGTGCGAGAGGATGCATCCTGCAGGCTAGTCGAGTAAAAACACGTGCGAGAGGATGCATCCCGCAGGGTAGTCGAGTAAAAACACGTGCGAGAGGATGCATCCCGCAGGCTAGTCGAGCAAAAAGACGTGCGAGAGGATGCATCCCGCAGGCTAGTCGAGTAAAAACACGTGCGAGAGGATGCATCCCGCAGGCTAGTCGAGTAAAAACACGTGCGAGGTATTGTGGGATGCGCATGCGCAGGTTTTGTGGGATGCGCATGCGCAGGTTTTTTGGGATGCGCATGCGCAGGTTTTTTGGGATGCGCATGCGCAGGTTTTTTGGGATGCGCATGCCTAGTCGAGCTAAAACACGTGCGAGAGGATGCATCCCGCAGGCTAGTCCAGCAAAAACACGTGCGAGAGGATGCATCCCGCAAGCTAGTCGAGTAAAAACACGTGCGAGAGGATGCATCCCGCAGGCTAGTCGAGTAAAAACACGTGTGAGAGGATGCATCCTGCAGGCTAGTCGAGTAAAAACACGTGCGAGAGGATGCATCCCGCAGGCTAGTCGAGTAAAAACACGTGCGAGAGGATGCATCCCGCAGGCTAGTCGAGTAAAAACACGTGCGGGAGGATGCATCCCGCAGGCTAGTCGAGTAAAAACACGTGCGAGGTTTTGTGGGATGCGCATGCGCAGGTTTTTTGGGATGCGCATGCGCAGGTTTTTTGGGATGCGCATGCGCAGGTTTTTTGGGATGCGCATGGCTAGTCGAGCAAAAACACGTGCGAGAGGATGCATCCCGCAGGCTAGTCGAGTAAAAACACGTGCGAGAGGATGCATCCCGCAGGCTAGTCGAGTAAAAACACGTGCGAGAGGATGCATCCCGCAGGCTAGTCGACTAAAAACACGTGCGAGGTTTTGTGGGATGCGCATGCGCAGGTTTTGTGGGATGCGCATGCGCAGGTTTTTTGGGATGCGCAAGGCTAGTCGAGCAAAAACACGTGCGAGAGGTTGCATCCCGCAGGGTAGTCGAGTAAAAACACGTGCGAGAGGATGCATCCCGCAGGCTAGTCGAGTAAAAACACGTGCGAGAGGATGCATCCCGCAGGCTAGTCGAGTAAAAACACGTGCGAGGTTTTGTGGGATGCGCATGCGCAGGTTTTCTGGGATGCGCATGCGCAGGTTTTTTGGGATGCGCATGGCTAGTCGAGTAAAAACACGTGCGAGAGGATGCATCCCGCAGGCTAGTCGAGTAAAAACACGTGCGAGAGGATGCATCCCGCAGGCTAGTCGAGTAAAAACACGTGCGAGAGGATGCATCCTGCAGGCTAGTCGAGTAAAAACACGTGCGAGAGGATGCATCCCGCAGGCTAGTCGAGTAAAAACACGTGCGAGGTTTTGTGGGATGCGCATGCGCAGGTTTTGTGGGATGCGCATGCGCAGGTTTTTTGGGATGCGCATGGCTAGTCGAGCAAAAACACGTGCAAGAGGATGCATCCCGCAGGGTAGTCGAGTAAAAACACGTGCGAGAGGATGCATCCCGCAGGCTAGTCGAGTAAAAACACGTGCGAGAGGATGCATCCCGCAGGCTAGTCGAGTAAAAACACGTGCGAGAGGATGCCTCCCGCAGGCTAGTCGAGTAAAAACACGTGCGAGAGGATGCATCCCGCAGGCTAGTCGACTAAAAACACGTGCGAGGTTTTGTGGGATGCGCATGCGCAGGTTTTTTGGGATGCGCAAGGCTAGTCGAGCAAAAACACGTGCGAGAGGATGCATCCCGCAGGGTAGTCGAGTAAAAACACGTGCGAGAGGATGCATCCCGCAGGCTAGTCGAGTAAAAACACGTGCGAGAGGATGCATCCCGCAGGCTAGTCGAGTAAAAACACGTGCGAGGGTTTGTGGGATGCGCATGCGCAGGTTTTGTGGGATGCGCATGCGCAGGTTTTTTGGGATGCGCATGGCTAGTCGAGTAAAAACACGTGCGAGAGGATGCATCCCGCAGGCTAGTCGAGTAAAAACACGTGCGAGGTTTTGTGGGATGCGCATGCGCAGGTTTTTTGGGATGCGCATGCCTAGTCGAGCAAAAACACGTGCGAGAGGATGCATCCCGCAGGCTAGTCCAGCAAAAACACGTGCGAGAGGATGCATCCCGCAGGCTAGTCGAGTAAAAACACGTGCGAGAGGATGCATCCCGCAGGCTAGTCGAGTAAAAACACGTGCGAGAGGATGCATCCTGCAGGCTAGTCGAGTAAAAACACGTGCGAGAGGATGCATCCCGCAGGCTAGTCGAGTAAAAACACGTGCGAGAGGATGCATCCCGCAGGCTAGTCGACTAAAAACACGTGCGAGGTTTTGTGGGATGCGCATGCGCAGGTTTTGTGGGATGCGCATGCGCAGGTTTTTTGGGATGCGCAAGGCTAGTCGAGCAAAAACACGTGCGAGAGGTTGCATCCCGCAGGGTAGTCGAGTAAAAACACGTGCGAGAGGATGCATCCCGCAGGCTAGTCGAGTAAAAACACGTGCGAGAGGATGCATCCCGCAGGCTAGTCGAGTAAAAACACGTGCGAGGTTTTGTGGGATGCGCATGCGCAGGTTTTGTGGGATGCGCATGCGCAGGTTTTTTGGGATGCGCATGGCTAGTCGAGTAAAAACACGTGCGAGAGGATGCATCCCGCAGGCTAGTCGAGTAAAAACACGTGCGAGAGGATGCATCCCGCAGGCTAGTCGAGTAAAAACACGTGCGAGAGGATGCATCCCGCAGGCTAGTCGAGTAAAAACACGTGCGAGGTTTTGTGGGATGCGCATGCGCAGGTTTTTTGGGATGCGCATGCCTAGTCGAGCAAAAACACGTGCGAGAGGATGCATCCCGCAGGCTAGTCGAGTAAAAACACGTGCGAGAGGATGCATCCCGCAGGCTAGTCGAGTAAAAACACGTGCGAGAGGATGCATCCTGCAGGCTAGTCGAGTAAAAACACGTGCGAGAGGATGCATCCCGCAGGCTAGTCGAGTAAAAACACGTGCGAGGTTTTGTGGGATGCGCATGCGCAGGTTTTGTGGGATGCGCATGCGCAGGTTTTTTGGGATGCGCATGGCTAGTCGAGCAAAAACACGTGCAAGAGGATGCATCCCGCAGGGTAGTCGAGTAAAAACACGTGCGAGAGGATGCATCCCGCAGGCTAGTCGAGTAAAAACACGTGCGAGAGGATGCATCCCGCAGGCTAGTCGAGTAAAAACACGTGCGAGGTTTTGTGGGATGCGCATGCGCAGGTTTTTTGGGATGCGCATGGCTAGTCGAGCAAAAACACGTGCGAGAGGATGCATCCCGCAGGGTAGTCGAGTAAAAACACGTGCGAGAGGATGCATCCCGCAGGCTAGTCGAGTAAAAACACGTGCGAGAGGATGCATCCTGCAGGCTAGTCGAGTAAAAACACGTGCGAGAGGATGCATCCCGCAGGCTAGTCGAGCAAAAACACGTGCGAGAGGATGCATCCCGCAGGCTAGTCGAGCAAAAACACGTGCGAGAGGATGCATCCCGCAGGCTAGTCGAGTAAAAACACGTGCGAGAGGATGCATCCCGCAGGCTAGTCGAGTAAAAACACGTGCGAGGTATTGTGGGATGCGCATGCGCAGGTTTTGTGGGATGCGCATGCGCAGGTTTTTTGGGATGCGCATGCGCAGGTTTTTTGGGATGCGCATGCGCAGGTTTTTTGGGATGCACATGCCTAGTCGAGCTAAAACACGTGCGAGAGGATGCATCCCGCAGGCTAGTCCAGCAAAAACACGTGCGAGAGGATGCATCCCGCAGGCTAGTCGAGTAAAAACACGTGCGAGAGGATGCATCCCGCAGGCTAGTCGAGTAAAAACACGTGCGAGAGGATGCATCCTGCAGGCTAGTCGAGTAAAAACACGTGCGAGAGGATGCATCCCGCAGGCTAGTCGAGTAAAAACACGTGCGAGAGGATGCATCCCGCAGGCTAGTCGAGTAAAAACACGTGCGGGAGGATGCATCCCGCAGGCTAGTCGAGTAAAAACACGTGCGAGGTTTTTTGGGATGCGCATGCGCAGGTTTTTTGGGATGCGCATGGCTAGTCGAGCAAAAACACGTGCGAGAGGATGCATCCCGCAGGCTATTCGAGTAAAAACACGTGCGAGAGGATGCATCCCGCAGGCTAGTCGAGTAAAAACACGTGCGAGAGGATGCATCCTGCAGGCTAGTCGAGTAAAAAATCCGTGCGAGGGGATGCATCCCGCAGGCTAGTCGAGTAAAAACACGTGCGAGGTTTTGTAGGATGCGCATGCGCAGGTTTTTTGGGATGCGCATGGCTAGTCGAGCAAAAACACGTGCGAGAGGATGCATCCCGCAGGCTAGTCGAGTAAAAACACGTGCGAGAGGATGCATCCCGCAGGCTAGTCGAGTAAAAACACGTGCGAGGTTTTGTGGGATGCGCATGCGCAGGTTTTGTGGGATGCGCATGCGCAGGTTTTTTGGGATGCGCATGGCTAGTCGAGCAAAAACACGTGCGAGAGGATGCATCCCGCAGGGTAGTCGAGTAAAAACACGTGCGAGAGGATGCATCCCGCAGGCTAGTCGAGTAAAAACACGTGCGAGAGGATGCATCCTGCAGGCTAGTCGAGTAAAAACACGTGCGAGAGGATGCATCCCGCAGGCTAGTCGAGCAAAAACACGTGCGAGAGGATGCATCCCGCAGGCTAGTCGAGCAAAAACACGTGCGAGAGGATGCATCCCGCAGGCTAGTCGAGTAAAAACACGTGCGAGAGGATGCATCCCGCAGGCTAGTCGAGTAAAAACACGTGCGAGGTTTTGTGGGATGCGCATGCGCAGGTTTTGTGGGATGCGCATGCGCAGGTTTTTTGGGATGCGCATGCGCAGGTTTTTTGGGATGCGCATGGCTAGTCGAGGAAAAACACGTGCGAGAGTATGCATCCCGCAGGCTAGTCGAGTAAAAACACGTGCGAGAGGATGCATCCCGCAGGCTAGTCGAGTAAAAACACGTGCGAGGTTTTGTGGGATGCGCATGCACAGGTTTTGTGGGATGCGCATGCGCAGGTTTTTTGGGATGCGCATGCGCAGGTTTTTTGGGATGCGCATGCCTAGTCGAGCAAGAACACGTGCGAGAGGATGCATCCCGCAGGCTAGTCGAGCAAAAACACGTGCGAGAGGATGCATCCCGCAGGCTAGTCGAGTAAAAACTCGTGCGAGAGGATGCATCCCGCAGGCTAGTCGAGTAAAAACACGTGCGAGGTTTTGTGGGATGCGCATGCGCAGGTTTTTTGGGATGCGCATGGCTAGTCGAGGAAAAACACGTGCGAGAGGATGCATCCCGCAGGCTAGTCGAGTAAAAACACGTGCGAGAGGATGCATCCCGCAGGCTAGTCGAGTAAAAACACGTGCGAGAGGATGCATCCCGCAGGCTAGTCGAGTAAAAACACGTGCGAGGTTTTGTGGGATGCGCATGCACAGGTTTTGTGGGATGCGCATGCGCAGGTTTTTTGGGATGCGCATGCGCAGGTTTTTTGGGATGCGCATGCCTAGTCGAGCAAAAACACGTGCGAGAGGATGCATCCCGCAGGCTAGTCGAGCAAAAACACGTGCGAGAGGATGCATCCCGCAGGCTAGTCGAGTAAAAACACGTGCGAGAGGATGCATCCCGCAGGCTAGTCGAGTAAAAACACGTGCGAGAGGATGCATCCCGCAGGCTAGTCGAGTAAAAACACGTGCGAGGTTTTGTGGGATGCGCATGCGCAGGTTTTGTGGGATGCGCATGCGCAGGTTTTTTGGGATGCGCATGGCTAGTCGAGCAAAAACACGTGCAAGAGGATGCATCCCGCAGGGTAGTCGAGTAAAAACACGTGCGAGAGGATGCATCCCGCAGGCTAGTCGAGTAAAAACACGTGCGAGAGGATGCATCCCGCAGGCTAGTCGAGTAAAAACACGTGCGAGGTTTTGTGGGATGCGCATGCGCAGGTTTTTTGGGATGCGCATGGCTAGTCGAGCAAAAACACGTGCGAGAGGATGCATCCCGCAGGGTAGTCGAGTAAAAACACGTGCGAGAGGATGCATCCCGCAGGCTAGTCGAGTAAAAACACGTGCGAGAGGATGCATCCTGCAGGCTAGTCGAGTAAAAACACGTGCGAGAGGATGCATCCCGCAGGCTAGTCGAGCAAAAACACGTGCGAGAGGATGCATCCCGCAGGCTAGTCGAGCAAAAACACGTGCGAGAGGATGCATCCCGCAGGCTAGTCGAGTAAAAACACGTGCGAGAGGATGCATCCCGCAGGCTAGTCGAGTAAAAACACGTGCGAGGTATTGTGGGATGCGCATGCGCAGGTTTTGTGGGATGCGCATGCGCAGGTTTTTTGGGATGCGCATGCGCAGGTTTTTTGGGATGCGCATGCGCAGGTTTTTTGGGATGCACATGCCTAGTCGAGCTAAAACACGTGCGAGAGGATGCATCCCGCAGGCTAGTCCAGCAAAAACACGTGCGAGAGGATGCATCCCGCAGGCTAGTCGAGTAAAAACACGTGCGAGAGGATGCATCCCGCAGGCTAGTCGAGTAAAAACACGTGCGAGAGGATGCATCCTGCAGGCTAGTCGAGTAAAAACACGTGCGAGAGGATGCATCCCGCAGGCTAGTCGAGTAAAAACACGTGCGAGAGGATGCATCCCGCAGGCTAGTCGAGTAAAAACACGTGCGGGAGGATGCATCCCGCAGGCTAGTCGAGTAAAAACACGTGCGAGGTTTTTTGGGATGCGCATGCGCAGGTTTTTTGGGATGCGCATGGCTAGTCGAGCAAAAACACGTGCGAGAGGATGCATCCCGCAGGCTATTCGAGTAAAAACACGTGCGAGAGGATGCATCCCGCAGGCTAGTCGAGTAAAAACACGTGCGAGAGGATGCATCCTGCAGGCTAGTCGAGTAAAAAATCCGTGCGAGGGGATGCATCCCGCAGGCTAGTCGAGTAAAAACACGTGCGAGGTTTTGTAGGATGCGCATGCGCAGGTTTTGTGGGATGCGCATGCGCAGGTTTTTTGGGATGCGCATGGCTAGTCGAGCAAAAACACGTGCGAGAGGATGCATCCCGCAGGCTAGTCGAGTAAAAACACGTGCGAGAGGATGCATCCCGCAGGCTAGTCGAGTAAAAACACGTGCGAGGTTTTGTGGGATGCGCATGCGCAGGTTTTGTGGGATGCGCATGCGCAGGTTTTTTGGGATGCGCATGGCTAGTCGAGCAAAAACACGTGCGAGAGGATGCATCCCGCAGGGTAGTCGAGTAAAAACACGTGCGAGAGGATGCATCCTGCAGGCTAGTCGAGTAAAAACACGTGCGAGAGGATGCATCCCGCAGGCTAGTCGAGCAAAAACACGTGCGAGAGGATGCATCCCGCAGGCTAGTCGAGCAAAAACACGTGCGAGAGGATGCATCCCGCAGGCTAGTCGAGTAAAAACACGTGCGAGAGGATGCATCCCGCAGGCTAGTCGAGTAAAAACACGTGCGAGGTTTTGTGGGATGCGCATGCGCAGGTTTTGTGGGATGCGCATGCGCAGGTTTTTTGGGATGCGCATGCGCAGGTTTTTTGGGATGCGCATGGCTAGTCGAGGAAAAACACGTGCGAGAGTATGCATCCCGCAGGCTAGTCGAGTAAAAACACGTGCGAGAGGATGCATCCCGCAGGCTAGTCGAGTAAAAACACGTGCGAGGTTTTGTGGGATGCGCATGCACAGGTTTTGTGGGATGCGCATGCGCAGGTTTTTTGGGATGCGCATGCGCAGGTTTTTTGGGATGCGCATGCCTAGTCGAGCAAGAACACGTGCGAGAGGATGCATCCCGCAGGCTAGTCGAGCAAAAACACGTGCGAGAGGATGCATCCCGCAGGCTAGTCGAGTAAAAACACGTGCGAGAGGATGCATCCCGCAGGCTAGTCGAGTAAAAACACGTGCGAGGTTTTGTGGGATGCGCATGCGCAGGTTTTTTGGGATGCGCATGGCTAGTCGAGGAAAAACACGTGCGAGAGGATGCATCCCGCAGGCTAGTCGAGTAAAAACACGTGCGAGAGGATGCATCCCGCAGGCTAGTCGAGTAAAAACACGTGCGAGGTTTTGTGGGATGCGCATGCACAGGTTTTGTGGGATGCGCATGCGCAGGTTTTTTGGGATGCGCATGCGCAGGTTTTTTGGGATGCGCATGCGCAGGTTTTTTGGGATGCGCATGCCTAGTCGAGCAAAAAACACGTGCGAGAGGATGCATCCCGCAGGCTAGTCGAGCAAAAACACGTGCGAGAGGATGCATCCCGCAGGCTAGTCGAGTAAAAACACGTGCGAGAGGATGCATCCCGCAGGCTAGTCGAGTAAAAACACGTGCGAGAGGATGCATCCCGCAGGCTAGTCGAGTAAAAACACGTGCGAGGTTTTGTGGGATGCGCATGCACAGGTTTTGTGGGATGCGCATGCGCAGGTTTTTTGGGATGCGCATGCGCAGGTTTTTTGGGATGCGCATGCCTAGTCGAGCAAAAACACGTGCGAGAGGATGCATCCCGCAGGCTAGTCGAGCAAAAACACGTGCGAGAGGATGCATCCCGCAGGCTAGTCGAGTAAAAACACGTGCGAGAGGATGCATCCCCCAGGCTAGTCGAGTAAAAACACGTGCGAGAGGATGCATCCCGCAGGCTAGTCGACTAAAAACACGTGCGAGGTTTTGTGGGATGCGCATGCGCTGGTTTTTTGGGATGCGCAAGGCTAGTCGAGCAAAAACACGTGCGAGAGGATGCATCCCGCAGGGTAGTCGAGTAAAAACACGTGCGAGAGGATGCATCCCGCAGGCTGGTCGAGTAAAAACACGTGCGAGAGGATGCATCCCGCAGGCTAGTCGAGTAAAAACACGTGCGAGGTTTTGTGGGATGCGCATGCGCAGGTTTTGTGGGATGCGCATGCGCAGGTTTTTTGGGATGCGCATGGCTAGTCGAGTAAAAACACGTGCGAGAGGATGCATCCCGCAGGCTAGTCGAGTAAAAACACGTGCGAGGTTTTGTGGGATGCGCATGCGCAGGTTTTTTGGGATGCGCATGCCCAGTCGAGCAAAAACACGTGCGAGAGGATGCATCCCGCAGGCTAGTCCAGCAAAAACACGTGCGAGAGGATGCATCCCGCAGGCTAGTCGAGTAAAAACACGTGCGAGAGGATGCATCCTGCAGGCTAGTCGAGTAAAAACACGTGCGAGACGATGCATCCCGCAGGCTAGTCGAGTAAAAACACGTGCGAGGTTTTGTGGGATGCGCATGCGCAGGTTTTGTGGGATGCGCATGCGCAGGTTTTTTGGGATGCGCATGGCTAGTCGAGCAAAAACACGTGCAAGAGGATGCATCCCGCAGGGTAGTCGAGTAAAAACACGTGCGAGAGGATGCATCCCGCAGGCTAGTCGAGTAAAAACACGTGCGAGAGGATGCATCCCGCAGGCTAGTCGAGTAAAAACACGTGCGAGGTTTTGTGGGATGCGCATGCGCAGGTTTTTTGGGATGCGCATGGCTAGTCGAGCAAAAACACGTGCGAGCGGATGCATCCCGCAGGGTAGTCGAGTAAAAACACGTGCGAGAGGATGCATCCCGCAGGCTAGTCGAGTAAAAACACGTGCGAGAGGATGCATCCTGCAGGCTAGTCGAGTAAAAACACGTGCGAGAGGATGCATCCCGCAGGCTAGTCGAGCAAAAACACGTGCGAGAGGATGCATCCCGCAGGCTAGTCGAGCAGAAACACGTGCGAGAGGATGCATCCCGCAGGCTAGTCGAGTAAAAACACGTGCGAGAGGATGCATCCCGCAGGCTAGTCGAGCAGAAACACGTGCGAGAGGATGCATCCCGCAGGCTAGTCGAGTAAAAACACGTGCGAGAGGATGCATCCCGCAGTCTAGTCGAGCAAAAACACGTGCGAGAGGATGCATCCCGCAGGCTAGTCGAGCAGAAACACGTGCGAGAGGATGCATCCCGCAGGCTAGTCGAGTAAAAACACGTGCGAGAGGATGCATCCTGCAGGCTAGTCGAGTAAAAACACGTGCGAGAGGATGCATCCCGCAGGCTAGTCGAGCAAAAACACGTGCGAGAGGATGCATCCCGCAGGCTAGTCGAGCAAAAACACGTGCGAGGGGATGCATCCCGCAGGCTAGTCGAGTAAAAACACGTGCGAGAGGATGCATCCCGCAGGCTAGTCGAGTAAAAACACGTGCGAGGTTTTGTGGGATGCGCATGCGCAGGTTTTGTTTCATGCGCATGCGCAGGTTTTTTGGGATGCGCATGCGCAGGTTTTTTGGGATGCGCATGCGCAGGTTTTTTGGGATGCGCATGCCTAGTCGAGCTAAAACACGTGCGAGAGGATGCATCCCGCCGGCTAGTCCAGCAAAAACACGTGCGAGAGGATGCATCCCGCAGGCTAGTCGAGTAAAAACACGTGCGAGAGGATGCATCCCGCAGGCTAGTCGAGTAAAAACACGTGCGAGAGGATGCATCCTGCAGGCTAGTCGAGTAAAAACACGTGCGAGAGGATGCATCCCGCAGGCTAGTCGAGTAAAAACACGTGCGAGAGGATGCATCCCGCAGGCTAGTCGAGTAAAAACACGTGCGGGAGGATGCATCCCGCAGGCTAGTCGAGTAAAAACACGTGCGAGGTTTTGTGGGATGCGCATGCGCAGGTTTTGTGGGATGCGCATGCGCAGGTTTTTTGGGATGCGCATGGCTAGTCGAGCAAAAACACGTGCGAGAGGATGCATCCCGCAGGCTAGTCGAGTAAAAACACGTGCGAGAGGATGCATCCTGCAGGCTAGTCGAGTAAAAACACGTGCGAGAGGATGCATCCCGCAGGCTAGTCGAGTAAAAACACGTGCGAGGTTTTTTGGGATGCGCATGCGCAGGTTTTTTGGGATGCGCATGGCTAGTCGAGCAAAAACACGTGCGAGAGGATGCATCCCGCAGGCTATTCGAGTAAAAACACGTGCGAGAGGATGCATCCCGCAGGCTAGTCGAGTAAAAACACGTGCGAGAGGATGCATCCTGCAGGCTAGTCGAGTAAAAACACGTGCGAGGGGATGCATCCCGCAGGCTAGTCGAGTAAAAACACGTGCGAGGTTTTGTAGGATGCGCATGCGCAGGTTTTTTGGGATGCGCATGGCTAGTCGAGCAAAAACACGTGCGAGAGGATGCATCCCGCAGGCTAGTCGAGTAAAAACACGTGCGAGAGGATGCATCCCGCAGGCTAGTCGAGCAAAAACACGTGCGAGGTTTTGTGGGATGCGCATGCGCAGGTTTTGTGGGATGCGCATGCGCAGGTTTTTTGGGATGCGCATGGCTAGTCGAGCAAAAACACGTGCGAGAGGATGCATCCCGCAGGGTAGTCGAGTAAAAACACGTGCGAGAGGATGCATCCCGCAGGCTAGTCGAGTAAAAACACGTGCGAGAGGATGCATCCTGCAGGCTAGTCGAGTAAAAACACGTGCGAGAGGATGCATCCCGCAGGCTAGTCGAGCAAAAACACGTGCGAGAGGATGCATCCCGCAGGCTAGTCGAGCAAAAACACGTGCGAGAGGATGCATCCCGCAGGCTAGTCGAGTAAAAACACGTGCGAGAGGATGCATCCCGCAGGCTAGTCGAGTAAAAACACGTGCGAGGTTTTGTGGGATGCGCATGCGCAGGTTTTGTGGGATGCGCATGCGCAGGTTTTTTGGGATGCGCATGCCTAGTCGAGTAAAAACACGTGCGAGAGGATGCATCCCGCAGGCTAGTCGAGTAAAAACACGTGCGAGGTTTTGTGGGATGCGCATGCGCAGGTTTTTTGGGATGCGCATGGCTAGTCGAGCAAAAACACGTGCGAGCGGATGCATCCCGCAGGGTAGTCGAGTAAAAACACGTGCGAGAGGATGCATCCCGCAGGCTAGTCGAGTAAAAACACGTGCGAGAGGATGCATCCTGCAGGCTAGTCGAGTAAAAACACGTGCGAGAGGATGCATCCCGCAGGCTAGTCGAGCAAAAACACGTGCGAGAGGATGCATCCCGCAGGCTAGTCGAGCAGAAACACGTGCGAGAGGATGCATCCCGCAGGCTAGTCGAGTAAAAACACGTGCGAGAGGATGCATCCCGCAGGCTAGTCGAGCAGAAACACGTGCGAGAGGATGCATCCCGCAGGCTAGTCGAGTAAAAACACGTGCGAGAGGATGCATCCCGCAGTCTAGTCGAGCAAAAACACGTGCGAGAGGATGCATCCCGCAGGCTAGTCGAGCAGAAACACGTGCGAGAGGATGCATCCCGCAGGCTAGTCGAGTAAAAACACGTGCGAGAGGATGCATCCTGCAGGCTAGTCGAGTAAAAACACGTGCGAGAGGATGCATCCCGCAGGCTAGTCGAGCAAAAACACGTGCGAGAGGATGCATCCCGCAGGCTAGTCGAGCAAAAACACGTGCGAGGGGATGCATCCCGCAGGCTAGTCGAGTAAAAACACGTGCGAGAGGATGCATCCCGCAGGCTAGTCGAGTAAAAACACGTGCGAGGTTTTGTGGGATGCGCATGCGCAGGTTTTGTTTCATGCGCATGCGCAGGTTTTTTGGGATGCGCATGCGCAGGTTTTTTGGGATGCGCATGCGCAGGTTTTTTGGGATGCGCATGCCTAGTCGAGCTAAAACACGTGCGAGAGGATGCATCCCGCCGGCTAGTCCAGCAAAAACACGTGCGAGAGGATGCATCCCGCAGGCTAGTCGAGTAAAAACACGTGCGAGAGGATGCATCCCGCAGGCTAGTCGAGTAAAAACACGTGCGAGAGGATGCATCCTGCAGGCTAGTCGAGTAAAAACACGTGCGAGAGGATGCATCCCGCAGGCTAGTCGAGTAAAAACACGTGCGAGAGGATGCATCCCGCAGGCTAGTCGAGTAAAAACACGTGCGGGAGGATGCATCCCGCAGGCTAGTCGAGTAAAAACACGTGCGAGGTTTTGTGGGATGCGCATGCGCAGGTTTTGTGGGATGCGCATGCGCAGGTTTTGTGGGATGCGCATGCGCAGGTTTTTTGGGATGCGCATGGCTAGTCGAGCAAAAACACGTGCGAGAGGATGCATCCCGCAGGCTAGTCGAGTAAAAACACGTGCGAGAGGATGCATCCTGCAGGCTAGTCGAGTAAAAACACGTGCGAGAGGATGCATCCCGCAGGCTAGTCGAGTAAAAACACGTGCGAGGTTTTTTGGGATGCGCATGCGCAGGTTTTTTGGGATGCGCATGGCTAGTCGAGCAAAAACACGTGCGAGAGGATGCATCCCGCAGGCTATTCGAGTAAAAACACGTGCGAGAGGATGCATCCCGCAGGCTAGTCGAGTAAAAACACGTGCGAGAGGATGCATCCTGCAGGCTAGTCGAGTAAAAACACGTGCGAGGGGATGCATCCCGCAGGCTAGTCGAGTAAAAACACGTGCGAGGTTTTGTAGGATGCGCATGCGCAGGTTTTTTGGGATGCGCATGGCTAGTCGAGCAAAAACACGTGCGAGAGGATGCATCCCGCAGGCTAGTCGAGTAAAAACACGTGCGAGAGGATGCATCCCGCAGGCTAGTCGAGCAAAAACACGTGCGAGGTTTTGTGGGATGCGCATGCGCAGGTTTTGTGGGATGCGCATGCGCAGGTTTTTTGGGATGCGCATGGCTAGTCGAGCAAAAACACGTGCGAGAGGATGCATCCCGCAGGGTAGTCGAGTAAAAACACGTGCGAGAGGATGCATCCCGCAGGCTAGTCGAGTAAAAACACGTGCGAGAGGATGCATCCTGCAGGCTAGTCGAGTAAAAACACGTGCGAGAGGATGCATCCCGCAGGCTAGTCGAGCAAAAACACGTGCGAGAGGATGCATCCCGCAGGCTAGTCGAGCAAAAACACGTGCGAGAGGATGCATCCCGCAGGCTAGTCGAGTAAAAACACGTGCGAGAGGATGCATCCCGCAGGCTAGTCGAGTAAAAACACGTGCGAGGTTTTGTGGGATGCGCATGCGCAGGTTTTGTGGGATGCGCATGCGCAGGTTTTTTGGGATGCGCATGCCTAGTCGAGCAAAAACACGTGCGAGAGGATGCATCCCGCAGGCTAGTCGAGCAAAAACACGTGCGAGAGGATGCATCCCGCAGGCTAGTCGAGTAAAAACACGTGCGAGAGGATGCATCCCGCAGGCTAGTCGAGTAAAAACACGTGCGAGGTTTTGTGGGATGCGCATGCGCAGGTTTTGTGGGATGCGCATGCGCAGGTTTTTTGGGATGCGCATGCCTAGTCGAGCAAAAACACGTGCGAGAGGATGCATCCCGCAGGCTAGTCGAGCAAAAACACGTGCGAGAGGATGCATCCCGCAGGCTAGTCGAGTAAAAACACGTGCGAGAGGATGCATCCCGCAGGCTAGTCGAGTAAAAACACGTGCGAGGTTTTGTGGGATGCGCATGCGCAGGTTTTGTGGGATGCGCATGCGCAGGTTTTTTGGGATGCGCATGGCTAGTCGAGTAAAAACACGTGCGAGAGGATGCATCCCGCAGGCTAGTCGAGTAAAAACACGTGCGAAAGGATGCATCCTGCAGGCTAGTCGAGTAAAAACACGTGCGAGAGGATGCATCCCGCAGGCTAGTCGAGTAAAAACACGTGCGACGTTTTGTGGGATGCGCATGCGCAGGTTTTTTGGGATGCGCATGCCTAGTCGAGCAAAAACACGTGCGAGAGGATGCATCCCGCAGGCTAGTCCAGCAAAAACACGTGCGAGAGGATGCATCCCGCAGGCTAGTCGAGTAAAAACACGTGCGAGAGGATGCATCCCGCAGGCTAGTCGAGTAAAAACACGTGCGAGGTTTTGTGGGATTCGCATGCGCAGGTTTTGTGGGATGCGCATGCGCAGGTTTTTTGGGATGCGCAAGGCTAGTCGAGCAAAAACACGTGCGAGAGGATGCATCCCGCAGGGTAGTCGAGTAAAAACACGTGCGAGAGGATGCATCCCGCAGGCTAGTCGAGTAAAAACACGTGCGAGAGGATGCATCCCGCAGGCTAGTCGAGTAAAAACACGTGCGAGGTTTTGTGGGATGCGCATGCGCAGGTTTTGTGGGATGCGCATGGCTAGTCGAGTAAAAACACGTGCGAGAGGATGCATCCCGCAGGCTAGTCGAGTAAAAACACGTGCGAGAGGATGCATCCCGCAGGCTAGTCGAGTAAAAACACGTGCGAGAGGATGCATCCCGCAGGCTAGTCGAGTAAAAACACGTGCGAGGTTTTGTGGGATGCGCATGCGCAGGTTTTTTGGGATGCGCATGCCTAGTCGAGCAAAAACACGTGCGAGAGGATGCATCCCGCAGGCTAGTCCAGCAAAAACACGTGCGAGAGGATGCATCCCGCAGGCTAGTCGAGTAATAACACGTGCGAGAGGATGCATCCCGCAGGCTAGTCGAGTAAAAACACGTGCGAGAGGATGCATCCTGCAGGCTAGTCGAGTAAAAACACGTGCGAGAGGATGCATCCCGCAGGCTAGTCGAGTAAAAACACGTGCGAGGTTTTGTGGGATGCGCATGCGCAGGTTTTTTGGGATGCGCATGGCTAATCGAGCAAAAACACGTGCAAGAGGATGCATCCCGCAGGGTAGTCGAGTATAAACACGTGCGAGAGGATGCATCCCGCAGGCTAGTCGAGTAAAAACACGTGCGAGAGGATGCATCCCGCAGGCTAGTCGAGTAAAAACACGTGCGAGGTTTTGTGGGATGCGCATGCGCAGGTTTTTTGGGATGCGCATGGCTAGTCGAGCAAAAACACGTGCGAGAGGATGCATCCCGCAGGGTAGTCGAGTAAAAACACGTGCGAGAGGATGCATCCCGCAGGCTAGTCGGGTAAAAACACGTGCGAGAGGATGCATCCTGCAGGCTAGTCGAGTAAAAACACGTGCGAGAGGATGCATCCCGCAGGCTAGTCGAGCAAAAACACGTGCGAGAGGATGCATCCCGCAGGCTAGTCGAGCAGAAACACGTGCGAGAGGATGCATCCCGCAGGCTAGTCGAGTAAAAACACGTGCGAGAGGATGCATCCCGCAGGCTAGTCGAGCACAAACACGTGCGAGAGGATGCATCCCGCAGTCTAGTCGAGCAAAAACACGTGCGAGAGGATGCATCCCGCAGGCTAGTCGAGCAAAAACAC
This sequence comes from Lasioglossum baleicum, assembly GCF_051020765.1. Classification (NCBI taxonomy): domain Eukaryota; kingdom Metazoa; phylum Arthropoda; class Insecta; order Hymenoptera; family Halictidae; genus Lasioglossum; species Lasioglossum baleicum. The sequence goes on from NW_027471253.1 coordinate 24,221, forward strand.
GTGCGAGAGGATGCATCCCGCAGGCTAGTCGAGTAAAAACACGTGCGAGGTTTTGTGGGATGCGCATGCGCAGGTTTTGTGGGATGCGCATGCGCAGGTTTTTTGGGATGCGCATGGCTAGTCGAGGAAAAACACGTGCGAGAGGATGCATCCCGCAGGGTAGTCGAGTAAAAACACGTGCGGGGTTTTGTGGGATGCGCATGCGCAGGTTTTGTGGGATGCGCATGCGCAGGTTTTTTGGGATGCGCATGGCTAGTCGAGCAAAAACACGTGCGAGAGGATGCATCCCGCAGGGTAGTCGAGTAAAAACACGTGCGAGAGGATGCATCCCGCAGGCTAGTCGAGTAAAAACACGTGCGAGAGGATGCATCCTGCAGGCTAGTCGAGTAAAAACACGTGCGAGAGGATGCATCCCGCAGGCTAGTCGAGCAAAAACACGTGCGAGAGGATGCATCCCGCAGGCTAGTCGAGCAAAAACACGTGCGAGGGGATGCATCCCGCAGGCTAGTCGAGTAAAAACACGTGCGAGAGGATGCATCCCGCAGGCTAGTCGAGTAAAAACACGTGCGAGGTTTTGTGGGATGCGCATGCGCAGGTTTTGTTTCATGCGCATGCGCAGGTTTTTTGGGATGCGCATGCGCAGGTTTTTTGGGATGCGCATGCGCAGGTTTTTTGGGATGCGCATGCCTAGTCGAGCTAAAACACGTGCGAGAGGATGCATCCCGCAGGCTAGTCCAGCAAAAACACGTGCGAGAGGATGCATCCCGCAGGCTAGTCGAGTAAAAACACGTGCGAGAGGATGCATCCCGCAGGCTAGTCGAGTAAAAACACGTGCGAGAGGATGCATCCTGCAGGCTAGTCGAGTAAAAACACGTGCGAGAGGATGCATCCCGCAGGCTAGTCGAGTAAAAACACGTGCGAGAGGATGCATCCCGCAGGCTAGTCGAGTAAAAACACGTGCGGGAGGATGCATCCCGCAGGCTAGTCGAGTAAAAACACGTGCGAGGTTTTGTGGGATGCGCATGCGCAGGTTTTGTGGGATGCGCATGCGCAGGTTTTTTGGGATGCGCATGGCTAGTCGAGCAAAAACACGTGCGAGAGGATGCATCCCGCAGGCTAGTCGAGTAAAAACACGTGCGAGAGGATGCATCCTGCAGGCTAGTCGAGTAAAAACACGTGCGAGAGGATGCATCCCGCAGGCTAGTCGAGTAAAAACACGTGCGAGGTTTTTTGGGATGCGCATGCGCAGGTTTTTTGGGATGCGCATGGCTAGTCGAGCAAAAACACGTGCGAGAGGATGCATCCCGCAGGCTATTCGAGTAAAAACACGTGCGAGAGGATGCATCCCGCAGGCTAGTCGAGTAAAAACACGTGCGAGAGGATGCATCCTGCAGGCTAGTCGAGTAAAAACACGTGCGAGGGGATGCATCCCGCAGGCTAGTCGAGTAAAAACACGTGCGAGGTTTTGTAGGATGCGCATGCGCAGGTTTTGTGGGATGCGCAATGCGCAGGTTTTTTGGGATGCGCATGGCTAGTCGAGCAAAAACACGTGCGAGAGGATGCATCCCGCAGGCTAGTCGAGTAAAAACACGTGCGAGAGGATGCATCCCGCAGGCTAGTCGAGCAAAAACACGTGCGAGGTTTTGTGGGATGCGCATGCGCAGGTTTTGTGGGATGCGCATGCGCAGGTTTTTTGGGATGCGCATGGCTAGTCGAGCAAAAACACGTGCGAGAGGATGCATCCCGCAGGGTAGTCGAGTAAAAACACGTGCGAGAGGATGCATCCCGCAGGCTAGTCGAGTAAAAACACGTGCGAGAGGATGCATCCTGCAGGCTAGTCGAGTAAAAACACGTGCGAGAGGATGCATCCCGCAGGCTAGTCGAGCAAAAACACGTGCGAGAGGATGCATCCCGCAGGCTAGTCGAGCAAAAACACGTGCGAGAGGATGCATCCCGCAGGCTAGTCGAGTAAAAACACGTGCGAGAGGATGCATCCCGCAGGCTAGTCGAGTAAAAACACGTGCGAGGTTTTGTGGGATGCGCATGCGCAGGTTTTGTGGGATGCGCATGCGCAGGTTTTTTGGGATGCGCATGCCTAGTCGAGCAAAAACACGTGCGAGAGGATGCATCCCGCAGGCTAGTCGAGCAAAAACACGTGCGAGAGGATGCATCCCGCAGGCTAGTCGAGTAAAAACACGTGCGAGAGGATGCATCCCGCAGGCTAGTCGAGTAAAAACACGTGCGAGGTTTTGTGGGATGCGCATGCGCAGGTTTTGTGGGATGCGCATGCGCAGGTTTTTTTGGGATGCGCATGCCTAGTCGAGCAAAAACACGTGCGAGAGGATGCATCCCGCAGGCTAGTCGAGCAAAAACACGTGCGAGAGGATGCATCCCGCAGGCTAGTCGAGTAAAAACACGTGCGAGAGGATGCATCCCGCAGGCTAGTCGAGTAAAAACACGTGCGAGGTTTTGTGGGATGCGCATGCGCAGGTTTTGTGGGATGCGCATGCGCAGGTTTTTTGGGATGCGCATGGCTAGTCGAGTAAAAACACGTGCGAGAGGATGCATCCCGCAGGCTAGTCGAGTAAAAACACGTGCGAAAGGATGCATCCTGCAGGAATAGTCGAGTAAAAACACGTGCGAGAGGATGCATCCCGCAGGCTAGTCGAGTAAAAACACGTGCGACGTTTTGTGGGATGCGCATGCGCAGGTTTTTTTGGGATGCGCATGCCTAGTCGAGCAAAAACACGTGCGAGAGGATGCATCCCGCAGGCTAGTCCAGCAAAAACACGTGCGAGAGGATGCATCCCGCAGGCTAGTCGAGTAAAAACACGTGCGAGAGGATGCATCCCGCAGGCTAGTCGAGTAAAAACACGTGCGAGGTTTTGTGGGATTCGCATGCGCAGGTTTTGTGGGATGCGCATGCGCAGGTTTTTTGGGATGCGCATGGCTAGTCGAGCAAAAACACGTGCGAGAGGATGCATCCCGCAGGGTAGTCGAGTAAAAACACGTGCGAGAGGATGCATCCCGCAGGCTAGTCGAGTAAAAACACGTGCGAGAGGATGCATCCCGCAGGCTAGTCGAGCAAAAACACGTGCGAGGTTTTGTGGGATGCGCATGCGCAGGTTTTGTGGGATGCGCATGCGCAGGTTTTTTGGGATGCGCATGGCTAGTCGAGCAAAAACACGTGCGAGAGGATGCATCCCGCAGGGTAGTCGAGTAAAAACACGTGCGAGAGGATGCATC